>NW_017732287.1:601713-639237 GCF_001890085.2 Hipposideros armiger | reverse complement strand
ACTGGCTATGCAGGGCGCTCCTTCCTAAATGGCCTGGCTCTTGATGGCCCCAGTGGCTCAGAAAAAAACAACAAAAAAGAACACACAAAAACCAAAAGCTTTTTAAGTAACTCCAAAGGAGAAACAAAGTTTCTTCATCAGAACCTTGAGAAGATCACGCAGACACAGTGCAAGATCCAGTTCTAGAACTAAGATTTCAGGGCTTTCTTTACAGCCAAACCTCTGTGCTTCTGGGGAGCGTAAGTCCCAGACCTCCTTTGGAGGCAGAGTAACGTGGCGGGCGGTATGTGGAGGGCTTGGGGTTCCAACGCCCTGGGTTTCTTACCTTGGCAGCTCTGAGGCCTTGAGCAAACTGCTTCTCTCCAGGAATCATTGCTTATAATATTGGTACCTGCTGTCTAGGATTATGGTTAAAATTAAAGGAGATGATCCAGGGAGTGCAAGGTAGCTAACAATCAATGTCACCTACTATTATTATTATTAGTTTCATCATCCTTGACTAGTAGCATCAAGTCACAAAATGCACCCATTTGGAGTTTAGCCAAAGCATAGAGGCGGGGAGGGGAGAGAGGACAAAAGACAAGGAGCATAACTGATATGCAGCTGGAGTTGTTTATCTTGCGCCCTTGTTTTCACCATCACCTACAGCTTGAGGCCTGAGACTGAAGGTCAGAGAGAGCTTGGCCTACTTTGCACTGATGACAGAAGCTGGATGTGTGTGACTTTTCTTTTTTGGTCTGCTGGAACCGTCTGAATGCAGCGCTGCGGCCCTTTGTCCACCTGTGTCAGCTTTGTGTGCTACTGTTTCTGTCCTGATTCTCGCTACCCTCTCATGGAGAGCCCAGAAACAGTTTGAATGTCTAAATCAGCTCTGTCAGAAATAATCCCTTCCCTGTTGACAGGTGGCACGGACATACCTCTGCTTTGGAAGCTGGAGGGAGAGTTTCATGATTGGATGGGTTAGGGTTGAACTGGGAAAGGACCCAGAGATCCCTCCTGAACCAGAGTGAGAAAGTTTGTACAATTAAAAAAATATAATAGTAACTGATACTTAGTCACCTGTTGCCATCACCCTCCCCCCACCTGTCAGTGTAAAACTCAGGACTACTGTGCGAGGCATGGGTGCAGATGCATGTTCATCTCTTAACCCCCTTTCACCTCCTCCATCATTCTTCTCTTCCATTTCCTCCCCTCCCCTAGGAAGGATAATCATAGTAATAGTTACCACTTACTGGTCATTTTCTGTGTGTCAGGTACATTATTTCATTTAGATAAATTTCATAACAAGCCTGTGTGATACTATTATTAGCCCTATTTTAGATGACAAAACTGAGATTTAAAGAAAACTTCTCAGGGTCACTGGTTTTTGGGTTTTTTTGTTTTTGTTTTTGTTTTTTAGCAGAGCCATCCTGCCACCTGTTGGCAGCTCAGCTTAGGCCGGGAATCAAACCAGCGACCCTGTTGCTCAGAGCTCACACACTTGAGCGAGCTCTTAACCAACTGAGCTACTCAGCTGGCCCTCAAAGTCACTGGTTAATAAGGTGAAGTTGAAACCCAGATCCATCCAATGTCCATGTTTCTATAAATTCTTATCATTTTTCACTGAGAAGTTTCCTTTATTCAAGGACAGACTTCATTATCATAAACATACTGAGGAGCTTATCCTCTCAACTCTTCCACTTAAGAAAAATCAAGTTGAAATGAGGCCTTAAAAATTGTCATGTTCGGTTTCTCTCTGAAGCAGACATCCCTTATTTTGTAGACTTGACAGATGATCATCATTTACCATTTTTAAGGCAACTGATTTTAAAATTAATCTTAGGAAAAAATGTTAGAAAAATCTTATATTTGAGTGGAAAATCTTTCCCCTACAATTTACATCTATATATCTCAGAGCAATGCCCACATGAGCCCACTCTTTTCTACGACATATCTCTTTGGATAGAAAAGTCACATGTCTACTAAATCTTCTCTGTGGCAGGCGAGGAGGTATCCCCATGTCTCTCAACAGCTGCTGGTGGGAGGTGGCTTCCAGGGTCCTTACCATCCAGGTCACCCTACTCTCCCTTTCTTCTTCCCCTTACCCCTCACCCACATGCTTGGAGATGTCAAGAGCTGAGCTCAGTGGGCCAGGTGTCTTCTGGGTCCCCTTCAGGTTATACTGGTGGCAGTTTGCCACCATCCTACTTTGGGGCTCAGCCCCTTCCACAGTTGGGAGCTGGGAGCTACATCAGTTATCTGTTGCTACCTAACCATTTACCCCCAAACTTAATACCTTCAAACAGCAATCATTTATTGGCTCATGATTCTGGGGGGTCAACAATTTGGACTAAGCTAGTCTAGCCTGGGCTTACTCATAAGGCTATGGGCAGGTGGTGGGTTGGCTGGGGCTCCTGGTCCTAGATGACCTCCTTCACATGTCTGACAATGGACACGCTTTGGCCAGGTTGACAGGAGTGACTGGGCTACATTCTCATTCAACTGGCTAGCTTGGGCTTCTCCATGTGATGGCTGGATTCCAACAACAGCAGAAGAGAGCTCTGATACGTACCTCATATAAGTGGGATCATACAGTGTTTGTCTTTTTGCAACTGGCTTATTTCACTTAGTATAATGTCCTCAAGGTTCATCTATGTTGTAGCATGTGTTAGAATTTTCTTTCCTTTTTTAAGGCTGAATAATATTCCATTCTATGTAGGTAGCAAATCTTGTTTATCCGTTCATCTGTCAGTGGACGCTTGGGTTGCTTCCACCTTTTGGCTGTTGTGAATAATGCTCTGAACACGGTGTACAAGCATCTGTTGAGTCCCTGCTTTCAATTCTTTTGGATACATACCCCGAAGTAGAATTGTTGGACCATATGGTAGTTCTTTCTATATTTACTTTTTTGAGGAACCACTATATTGTTTTCCATAGTAACCACACCATTTTACATCCCCACCAGCATTGCACAAAGGTTCCAGTTTCTACACATCCTCACTAACACTTGTTATTTTCTGGTTTTGTTGTCATTATTTTTTTTATAGTAGCCATCCTAATGGGTATGAGGTGGTATGTATTTTGTTAAGTATTACCCGTGATCATATGGCATATACAATTTTGTATCCTAGTTTTTGTTAAATGTAACATTCTATCTTAAACTCTTCCTCTGCGGTTTAAATTCGGATAGAAAGGCTTTCTGCCTCCTCTCCCTCCTTTTCTTTATGTGAAGTTGTTCACATTGATCTTTTTTTTCCTCCGTGGTTCCTTCCTTTGATTTTAAGCTTAGAAAACTTCCCTATCCAGAGATCAAATAAACATTCACCAAGTTGAATCTATTTTTAAAATGCTTCAATTTTCACATTTGTATCTAATACTCTGGCATTTGATTGTACTTTAAAAGCCCTCTTTAACTGCCAAGAATCATACAAAATGTTAATAGTGGTTCTCCCCAGGTGGCGAGATTATTCATAATTGCTTTTTATCCTTTCATGCATTACTTTTAGGAGTAAAAAAGTGGATGTTATTTAAACCAAAACTGAACTCCCCCTCCCCTTAGATCCACAGTCGGGATCAGCAAGATCTAGGAGAGACCAGCTGTGGTATGGGGAGAACCTTGCCTGAACCCTGCTCACTCTCCTCCCTGAGCCCCAGTTTCTTCTTGCTAAAAAGAGGGGTGGACTGTTGGGTCCTTTCTCACCCAGAAAGATCCTGCACCTCGTGAAGCCACATAGGCCACCAGACCCTGTTGGGTATCTGGCCTGACTTGATAGGCGGCCAGTCCTTGGGTAATGCAGCACGTTCCCAGGCTGATTAAAATCTTACACCTTGTTAGAGAGGTAAGGGGGAGAAGGCTGTGCACAGAGTGAGTGGCAAGGAGGTGGGGGGTTGCCAAGGTGGAGGTTAGGACCTCCAACAAGTGGGTATCCGTCCCGCTGGGACTCAGGGAGGCACAGCAGAGTATTGAAGACATGTCCTGGAGTCTGCTTTTCCACTAACCACCTGTGTGATCTCCAGGCTTCAGTTTCTTCATGTAAAAAACGGGGATAATAATAGTACCTGCCGTGGAGGGCTGCTGAGGCTTTAAACAGATGAAGTGGGAAAGATATTTAAAACAGTGCTACAAAGGTAGTATATAAATGTAGCGAATCAGCACACTGTACACCTTAAACTTGTACAGTGTTATGTGTCATTATATTTCAATAAAAACAACAACAACACAGTGTCCAACCCTTGGGAGGCAGCAAATCAGTCCTGACTGTTTCTGCCCGTCCTCAGCCCTCTCTCACCTCTTGCTCCTTCCTTGCCATCTTCACCTTCTGGTCCCGCCCCATGCAGCCCCATCCTCTCCCTCCCCACTTCTCCTCCCCCCTTTCCCTCTTGTTCCCTTAACCTCTCCCCTCCTCGCCCCCTCCCTACAAAATTGGCTCTAGGGGAAAAAGCAGAAGATAAGCTCCGCCCCTGTTCCTACACCTTTGCTCCAGGGGCCCTTTTCTCTGCCTGGAGGGCGCCCCACCCCTACCCCTAGGCAAGGCTCTCAGCCTTCAGATCTGGTTCAGCCCAACTGCACTTCCTCCCAGCTCTACCTGAACTCCCTGAGTCTGCCAAGTGTCATTCTGTCACCTGCTTAGCCACTTGGGTCACCAGTGGTACAATTACATCTCTTTGTGTGCTTGCTAGAGCAACATTAATCTCCATTTACCGAGCTCCATGAGGGAGGCACTTGTCTGCTTTATTCGCTGTATCCCCTGTGCCCAGCAATGCATCTGCCCTTCATAAATGCTCAGTACTTATTTTTAACAAATGATACTACCATACACCAGCGCGAATATAAAATAGCAGAAAGTATGAGCTTTGGAAATAGGTCTGCCTTAGAACTGCTGGCTCTAGATGGGCAGTGTGACTTTGGGTAACCTATTTACCCTCTGAGCTCACCTTCGTCATCTGTAAAGTGGGGATAATGTGTGCCTCTCTTGGGGCCACTGTAAAGATTGAGATCTTATGTCAGGTATCCAGTACATAGCTGTCGCTGGAACATTATTTCCTCCTCCCCATGTCTCTTTGGAATTTCATTTGCACAGCACTGTAGAAGTTGTATATTAGTTCAGATTTCGAGGCCCAAAACTTAAGGTAATTCATAATTTCATGGGAAATGTGGTTTTATACATCTGTGTAAAGATCCAGGACTAGCCATCAGCAGACCTGAGTCACTCACTCCCCAGGTAGTTCTGTAACTACCTGTTTCTGTGACACAAGGTGAGGGTGTCCCTAAGTTGCATGTGTCTAAATCTGCAGGGTGAAGCATTTGGATAGAATGAAACCTTTATCCTGCAGGCACTGCCCGCCCTTGTGGCTTTGGCTCTGTTTCACACCTGTACTATTATTTGCTTATTATGCTTTCTTTAAAAGTTGCCTTTAAAAGAAAACTTTATATCACTTCTGTAAATGTCATAAGTACAAGGTAACAACAACCAGCAGAATGAAAACAAAGCAATGGGACAGAACCCTGCAGAAGGGAAATTAGCACATGCTGGAGAGATGGTAACAACATAGGAACCTTCAAATGAGACATTCTACACTCAGAAGGGCCCCGGGAGTTGAAAAAGGGCACAAGTGAGTCAGTGTTGTTTGGTGCTGTGTGGGGGGGCAGCACTCAGCCATTGGGGGGTACCCCTGATACCCATTCCTCACTGTGGAAAACACGACTAGATCATAGACCCGGGAAGGACCTTAGAGGTCATCTGCCCCGCCTGTCATTAAGTAAATGGATGAGCTGGGCCAGGTAGAGACATGGCCACCCATGCCCTTAACCCAGCAGTGTAAAGACCCACGCCTGACTGTATGTGCGGTGGGTGGCACCACCACCCCTAACGCAGGAAGGACTCCACCAGTGTGGCGGTGAGACCTCAACCCCAACCACGACCAAGCTACACACATGGGCTTCGTAGACTGTAGTCAGTACTTTTATTTTAAGCTCAGTTCTAACATGTTTATGCATATTTTGGGCTGGCTCTCTGAGGCCAGTCACTTTTATTTTTTAGAACAGGGTATGTCACTTACAAGTAGACTCCAGCCCCTTCAAAACACTTGGGTTCCTCCAAAACACTCGCTTTGCTCTGCTTGACCCTGTCCCTTCACGTTGGTCAGAAGTAGTCACACATATGTAATGAACACATCTAGTACCATTTCAGAGCCAAAAGGAGTTTTGGCTGAGGCATATACGTTTTTTAAAAAGCTTTACTGAGGTATAATTGACATATGAAAACACTGGACATATTTAGTGTATACAGTGGGATAGGTTTGGAGATGTGAAAATACCCACGAAGCCACTGCCACAATTGAGGTAATAAACACCCATCACCTCCACAAGTTTCCTCCTGTTCCTTCCCCCATTTTTGGTGGTAAAAACACAGTATGATGTTCGCGATAGGCCTATCCCATATGGCTTTCATTGTTGTGGATTATACTGTCTGAGGTTTTAGAAATGACAGGAAAAGGTGGACAGCAAAAAAAAAAATCTTTGCTTCAATGTGGAGATTGTACTAAATTGGAGAAGAGATTAAAACAAAACAAATATAGTATGTTAAGTCCTGATCTCCAAAAACAGAGAAAGATGACATTGTATAAGTTATTTAGAAAGAACAAGACTAGGTCTTATAGGAATCAGAATCTTTTTGTTCCTCTCCTTGCTTTATTTGTCCTTGAATCTTCTTCCCTCTATCCTGATCACCCTCCTCACCACCTCCTCCCAACCCCCATCTCTGAGTGGCAGATCCAACATCTTGGCCCAGAATTACCTGGAGTTACCCCCAGTTGCTGTTTGGTGTATCTGCCTTAGTGATTGCTGCAAGAGCCCACCTTCCCCCAGCTCCACTGCTTAAAATAATACGCATTTATTGTTGCTATGAGTCTGGGTCAGCGGGCCGTTCTTAGCTTGGCCGGGCTCACTCCTGTGTCTGCGGTTAGCTGAGGATTGGGCTCAAGCTCTGCTTTGCCTGCTCTTCCCACCCCAGCTTCTGAAGGCCTTTTTGTTTCTCAGCAGAGAGATGGTCTCCCTCAGCAGCATTCCCATGCCTTCTCCCTGTACCCCAGGCTGGGTCGGTCCTTCACGGGCCTCTCAACAGAAGGTCCAGCATGGGAGACTGCTCACGGATTAGTATGGGTTGCGGTTGAGTCCTTTGTTGATGTCCATCACAGTTTACCTTCTAATCACTTGTCCCTTCACTTCTCATCCCACAAAGAACTGTGAATTCCTCTGACCTTATGTACATTGTCTCTCTGAGGGAGCAGTAAGCTTTGGAGAGCAAAGGCATAACTTTTTCTCTGTTGTATCAACAGCATCTAGTTGTATCAACAGCATCTAGCCCAATGCAATATACACAGTAGGGACTCAGTAAAGATTGGATAACTGAGATAAATGAGTGAGGGAATGAATGATTGAATGAAGTTATTGCTCAAACCAGGGAGGAGGCAAAATGAGGTTCTGATGACGTCACCTGAGTAAATAGTATAACTGGAGTTTCCCTTACTTATTTTTGTCCTGTCATTTCAAGCCCCATTGAACCCCAGAGGATGTACGGACATGATCCGCTGGGCTTAGTTCTTAATAATTCCAATTTTTGTTTAAATTTTCTTAACTAACTCATTTCAACAGATGCTACAGGCCCCAATAGGGGCCTATCAAGAGAATAGCAGGTGTATTCCGCTGAGATCATGAGGAGGTATCTTGCGGTTCTGGTTTATTTTCCCCACTTGGTTTACTAGACGGGGATTCCTAGTGTCTTAGAAATGCCCCCTCAGTTTGCTCGACTCCCCAGAATCACACGTGCTCTCATTGACCTTGTGTGAGTTACTTAATTCCATGGAACACTGTGAGCCTGAGTTGCTATCTCTCTGTGAGTTATGTGAACAGCTATTTCCAAGATTAGAATAAAGGTGAGAGTGATGGTGGGGAGATTCTTGGCCTCTTTTTTTACAGAGTGTCAGGAAGAGAATTGGATTAATGGGCATTTAGTTAACAAACTGCCCTGCTGGCATAGAATAAGAATTTTACAGATAAAGCCACAGAGCTTTGATACGCGTATTTGCAGCTATTCTGTGAGAGAGGAGAGTCCCAAAGTTCTAGATGATTATGCAGAGCAGCGGTTCTCAGTCCCTGGCTGCACATGTGTCTTGGGGAGCTTTAAAAACTACAGTGTACACCTGTACACAGCTGAAGCTGAATAATAGAGTGTCAACTATAATTTTATATATATGTGTGTGTGTGTGTGTGTGTGTGTATATATATATATATATATATACACACACACACACACACACACATATATATATATATATATATATATATATATATATATATATATATATATATACAGTCATGGGATGTGGAGTACAGCATGGAGAACAGAGTCAATGGAATTGTAACAGCTATATACAATGTCAGAGGGGTAGTAGATTGGGGGAGGGGGATTATCGCTTTGTGAGGGGTGTAAATGTCTAACTAGTCATTGTTTTTTACACCTGAAACTAATAAAAAAAATTTATCTAAAAAAAAAACACACACACAAAAAAGCTACTGATGCCTGATCCCACTCCAGAGGTACAGATGTTGGTCTGAGGTGTAGCCCAGGACTCAGGATGTTTCGATCTCCCAGGTAATCCTAATGTTCAGCCAAAGCTGAGAACAACTGTCTTAGTTTATGCATTCTATCTCAGAACAGGAAAATAATTCTCATATACAGAAAAATTATTTGGATTTTCCTAGTTGTTAAAGCACAAAGGCTTATATGCTGGGATAAATTAGAGTTGGCTTAGAAACTGAGATTTATCTGAGAGTAAAGATAGAGATCTCCAATATGTTCGTCTGCATGAGCTTGGTCCTGCCTTGCCCCCCTTACTCCATTTCAGCAAATCATCTTGAGAATTGACTGTAGTATAAGATTGTAAAAGTAGGAATGCAGCAAGTCCCTGTTTTCAGATTTCTTCTAAATTCCTTAGACTTGATTCATAGCAGATATTCTGATGTTTTTGAATGGGCTCATTAAGTTTGCGAACTCATCCTAGAAAAAGTGCTACATACCTCATTGCTGAATATCACTATGGTCACCTTCAAAGTATTTCCTTTGGGAAGCTATGCACCGATGCCAGCGCCTAGTCCGCCCTTCAAAGCAATTTTGGAACTCTTCTGGAATGACCATCAGAGCTATGTTCGTATTACCTTTGATGTCCTGAATGTCATCAAAATGTCTTCCTTTCTCAATATTTCCTTTATCTTTTGGTAAAGAAGGAAGTCTTTGAGGGCCAGAGCAGGTGAGTAGGGAGGGTGTTCCAATAGTTATTTGTTTACTGGCTAAAAACTCCCTCACAGACAGTGCCGTGTGAGCTGGTGCAGTGTCGTGAAGCAAGAGTCATGAATTGTTGGCGAAAAGTTCAGGTCTAACTTTTTCACGCAGCCTTTTCAGCACTTCCAAGTAGTAAACTTGGTTAACTTTTTGTCCAGTTGGTACAAATTCATAATCAATAATCCCTGTGATACCAAAAAAAAGGTTAGCAACATCATTGCAACAAGTTCGCGAGCTTAATTGTCTGACCTCGTACAGTGTATTGTCATTGGTGAAGGAATGTGAAGGAATTTTGTTACAGTTTTTAAAATGTTACTGTGATGAAAAATGAGCCTTCTGTTTTCAGAAAATATTTATGAATTAATCTATAGAATTGCTTCTCAATTATTGTAACTGGGTCACCATTTGAGCCTATCTTTTTAAATGTTATATGTTTTAAAAGTAGTTTTACTTGGCAGAAGAAAATTCCTTGCTATATTTATAGCTTCTCCTTTAGAAAAGCTTTCATCCTTAAATTGTTATATTCCTACACTCGGAAGATATTTAAAACAAGTTTTTATTCCTGTAGTAGAGCCTGTAGAAGCTAATACAAGGAACACTGATCTCTTGACAAAATACTTGTGTAAATCTGGATATTGTATTAAAACTATTGTTTTAAGTTGTGTGTAAAATTGAGTGTCAAATATCTGTGTTCATCTTAGCAATGGTAATACATTACTTAATCTCAAAAAAAAGTTTTCTTGAGAAAACTGCAGAATAAAACTACAGATTTATAACCTTCAACAACTCCTTTTAACCAAACTGAGAACTCATCTCAGTGTCTTGTTAGAAAAAGCAATGATTGGCCTAACATGTGACTTCCCAAGGTGCTGTTTACGGTTCTTTCATTTGCTCCTCACACCAGGAAAGTTGTCTAAGAAGCAAACTATTTCTTCTGTTCAGAGTCCTGTAGGAGAAGCTGATTGGCTCAACTGGGATCAGGTGTCCACCCCCACCCCCCACCCCCGACCAATCAGCGACCCAATCAGTGGAGTCTTGGCCCACTGTACATTCAGTACATCTGTAAGATGAGCACTGATGCCTGGGCCGACCATGAACACCTCTGCTCCAGTGACCAGCTGCCCACCCGCTGTCCTTGTCTCCAAGACTGGCATTAACTAGTTGGAGTGCCTTTTCTTCGCCTGTGGGAAAGCCTATGGGAGACTGATTCATTACCAGAATATGTTTGGTGAATAGAGTTACAGAAACATGGGAGCTTGCGAGGCGAGAGGCCAGCTGGATGTCTGCTGGGGGGACCCGGAACCTGGGTTCTTACTCTGTTCCTTTTCTGGAATCCACTCTAGTTCTTGTCTTTCCATTATGATTGCACCTTGGGCCTGTTGCAGTTCATCAGAACACACGTTATTCTACGGTAGCTACATTTAATCTCCCAGATGGATCTGAAATATTGTCTGAAAGTCTTAGAGAACACCCTTATGTGTTATTTTTATTTTTAGGTGGATTTCTTTGTTTATTTTATTTTTTTCCAAAGCCAAAACATTTTGAGTCTGTCACAGGACAATAGCAATGGCAAAAACATTGACAATACAGTTCATGGTTCAGTTCCCACCTTACAGTACAGGTTGTATCAGATGTGACATCCCAAAAGCATGAGCTGGCTGTGTGAAAGCCATATGCACACCTCTAGACCACTGCACAGGTCACAATGTATTCATAAGCTTTAACCAACTTAACTAAATGTGCTAAGGACTTTTCCACTATGCTTGTGGTCCATTGGTGGTTGTTGTTCCCATTATAATCTTCACCACCCAAAACCCCATCTATATATTTCTTTTATATATATATATATATACTCTGTAACAATATTGGGGGCTTCATCTGCATTGAAGCGAACCTCGTTGCCGTGGCAATGGTACTCCTCCATGGTGGCACTGATTCTTATGTAGATTACTCTGCTGCCTGTGATACTCTCTTCTAACATAGGTTGATGCTTACTAGTTCCATTGGGTGGTGCATTTTGAGCTTGTACCAAATTCTGGGGTGTTCCTGATCACCAGGGTGGTATTTCCAGGTGAAAACAACTGAGTTTCCAATGGCTTGTGGCTGATACAACATTCCATCTTGAGTTACAAGCTCAGTACTTGAATCAGAATCAGAACGTGAGTCTCCTGAATTAGAATCTAATGTATTTTCTCTTCTGCTCAAGTGAGTTTCATTTTTTTTTCTTATCCACTGTTTCCTTTGTAGGGGTTCAGCTGTTGCAAAGATAATTGGTAATAATGTCAAGAATCTTCACAAGTTTGCCTCCACAGTCAAGATGTGGGTCTTTGAAGAAACAGTTAATGGAAGAAAACTGACAGACATCATAAATAATGACCATGAAAATGTAAAATATCTCCCTGGACACAAGCTGCCAGAAAATGTGGTAAGGCTTTAGGATGAAAAGTCCATTTGGTTAATTCTGAAAGTTACGCATGGCTGAGTTAGCCCTTGGGACTTGGGGAAATATAAAAGCCACTTCCTTCTTCCTCTGTTTGTTCTACCAGGTTCTTTGCTTGGTCGATTTTGGTTTTCTGGACTCTGAACAATGGGCTTTGTTCTAGTTTGTTAGGGCTGCCGTAACAAAGTACAATCAACCAGGTGGCTTAAACTACAGAAATTTATTGTCTCACAATTCTGGAGGCTTCAAGTCCAAGCTCAAGGTATCAGCAGGATTGGTTTTTTCCAAAGCTCTTTCCTTGATTTGTAGATGGCCACCTTCTCCCTGTGTCTTCACATGGTCTTCCTTCTGTGTTACCTGCATCCTAATCAGCTCTTATAAGGACACCAGTCATGTATTTGGGGCCACCGTAATAACCTCATTTTAACTTAATTACCTCTGTAACGACCCTGTCTCCAAATAGTCATATTCTGAGGTACTAGGGTACTCATGAATTTTGCGGGGGACACAGTTCAGCCCATAGCAGGTTACTTTCTTGGCATTCAAAGTGCAGGCCACATCAAAGCTGGAATTAACAACTTTGCCTTCGTCTGCTCATGTACCCCGGTAACTCCCCATATACCCTTTCTACATGTGTGGGTTTTGACCCCCCTCACTTGACCCAGGTCTGTAATTAAAGTCAGGGTCAAAGCCTAAATTACAGAAGGAAGTTGGAGAAAATATAAAGTTATAAGACTGACAGTTTAAAATTCAAGCTTATGAGGTCTGGGAGGGAAAAGTAAAGGTTATTGCCAGGCCTCATTTTTGCAGGGGAGGTTAGAAGTCAGAGTAAGGAACACAAAGGGGTGCCCTGCTGCTCATCTGAGTGGGGTTCTGAGTGGGGTTTATGAACTTCTGTTGCCAGCTTCACCCCTTCGTAGCTTTCTGTAACTGTTTGAAAACCCGACGATTGTGGCTGCCTGATTCCTGTGGTTAACCAGAGAAGGTCATCTCCTTTGTTAAGGAAACACCCATCACTGCATACGTTCACTCACCAAACCTTTACGAGCATGTACCGTGCATGCAAAGCCCAGTGTTGGGTGCCGGAGATAGAAGGAGGAATAAGATGTCTTCTCTCATGAGTCCAGCAGAGGACACAGATTTGTAAACCGTTAAGTGCCAGGAAGCTTAGAGCTGCAAAGAGCTTGCTCACTGAAGAATTTTGTTTGGCTTTTGGTTATAGTGTTCATTAGTGTCGAGCACTGTGCTAAGTTGTTTACATATATTGTCCCATTGATGCTGTCAGTAACCCTCTTAAGGTTTAGTAAAGAACAAAATTCAGCCAAGTAAATTTGAAGATCTAATTGGCTTTATTAAATGATTCATGAATTGGGCAGCATTCCATCTAGCAACTAGAAGGGTGCTCAGAGGAGTTGTACAAAAATGGAAGATCTTTTATAGGCAGAAAGAGGGTGGGACCAGAATAATCCGCAAGAGTGGATTATTTAAGGCAAGATCACCTTTCCTTAGGGGAAGCCAGGGGTCTTATCAGGAGAGAACCACAATATTTTTTATCTAGGCTACTACTTTGCTGTGTGTTAATCATGCTATTGGGTTTAATCCAAGTCCTTATTCCCTTGAGTTGCCGTGGAGTTCAATTAGCTAACTGATGAGACAGCTAGGCCAAGGTGCCCACACACTGCACAGTGATGACTAGTCCAGGGAGATACAAAAGAACCTTCAAGCTTGTCCACACAGACTGCATTGGGTCTGTTTTAAATGATTTTATTTATTGTTGGGTTGTTTTTTTTATGAACTTGAACCAAGAGCCCTGGATTTCTGAAAGTCTGGACATTAAGTGGACCAACCATGATGCCTTAGTTCTGATTTGAGTATTTGCCCTCCTTGCCAATGAAAGGCAAGCCCTTTTGCTCTGAATTGTCTTTCCCTACATATTTCAGAATCTTTAATGGTAGACACCCTCAGAATTTGGCAGGGCACCCATGAAAATAGGCCACCCTTTCCAACGCAGTGTGTTCATTTGTTCAGAGTAAAAGATAGGCTAGAGGAGGGTCTTCACATTCCTGTGTTAGTTGAGGAGGGCTCATTGTGATACTGTGTAAATGGAACACATGCACTGTACCAGTGCAGCTCATCTAACACGTTGCCACATTGATTCCATGGGTGAGACCTAAGCACTCCTCCATGGAGAGTGGAAGGACGTCTATACGTACTGTGTGAGCCCCAGTCATATTGTCCTAGGGACCTGCCACATTCCCAGCCAACCCAGCCAGCGGCAGGTTCTTTAATTTATTGAAGAAGGATGTGTAAGAGACGGGGAGAAATCTGGACCAGCTGGCAGCTTCCTTGCGAATGTTTTTTAACAAGGGACATGGGGATGCGCTGACTCCCTAAAAGTTAAGAATTTATAGAAGGTGGATAGATCTTTCTGATGAATAATCGCTTCGTTTGTTTTATATCATTTCAAAGCACTGTCGTTTGTATTATTTAATTTGAAAGTGCTCTGTGAAGTTGCTGGGTGGAAAAGGTGAGTTTTATCCCCATTCTGTATGTGGGGTGACTAAGGTCAGGGAAGATGAGTCACTTGCCCAGGGGCACACAGTTGATCAGTTGCAGATGTGGGACTCTGACGTACATTTTTTTTCTCTTTGATCCTGGTATCTTTTTCATTTCATCATGTTGGGAAATGCCCTGAAAAGGCTGAAAGGTGTGTGTGTGTGTGTGTGTGTGTGTGTTGGGGGAGAATGGTAAAGAGGAGAAACAATAGGTCCAGAAAAGAAGAAAGATTTGAATTAAAATTCAGGCTGCCAGGCTCTGTGTGACAAGGGCTTAAAAGTCCCCACCTAAGTAAGGGTAATAAGAGGGAATGAGAGGGCAGAGCTCTTACAAAGGCTGGGAGGAGGGGCTTGGGTAGGCCCACAGGCAAATATAAAAGCATAATGAGCTTTGCCAATGAGGAGCCTAATGGATTAGAACAAGAAGAATCTGCTATTTTGGAGAAGGTAGAATCTCCAGCTGGGAGGGAATTAATAAGCAGGTAGATTTTTGGTGATGAATCTTTGCCACTGGGGCAACCTAGATTACCAATCTAGAGAAGCCCCTCTGAAGAGGAGAACAGCCTTCCCCCTGCCTTTAGGGGTGTGAAGAACCAGGGAGAAGGGCTAAGCTTTGGGCTGTTATCTGCTATAAGGGGAATGACTATGTTGCCATTCAAATCAGCTTAAGCTAAGCTAGAGAATGTTTTGATTCATATGAGTAAAAATCCAGGTAAGGCTGGTTTCAGATGCAGCCTGAACTAGGGGTTTAAATGTCAACAGGCCCTGTGTTTTCCTCTGTTTCTCTGCTCTGCCTTCCACAATGTTGGCTTCATTCACGCAGGAGCCCTTGACAGGGCTAGGTCTTCCCCCTCTCATTTGTCAAATGGTTGCAGTTGTTCCAGACCTCACACCATCATCCCACACTGTTCAAGAAAAAAAAACAAAGACCCAATAGCTACTGCAGAAGCGTAAGGAAGCAACTGTTCGTTCCCCAGAAGCCCAGCAAACATCTCCTTAGTTCCCACTTTTTTATGTGCCAATTGGCTTGAACAAGTTAAGGGCCATGTGTGTAGAGCAAGGGAGGGCCCAATTCTACCGAAATTGCATGGTTAAAATGGCGAAGCAGTAGTTTTTTAAATGAAATTTAGGGGCACTTTTGCTAGAAAAAAGGAGAATGGAGTCTGGGTAGGAAATGGCAGAAGTCTTCCATACCAACCAAAGGGATAAGAGAATGAACTAATTCCAGATAAATTCCCTTGGGGAATTCTTTGCGTGAGGGAGTAACCCTTAGCACATGTATTAAAAGAGGGTAGGCTAAGATATAAGAAGAGACATAGTAATAATGTGACTTACAGAACAAAAGGATTGATTTCCCTCTCACAGGACAGAGGTCTAACACCTTGGCTTCACGCCATTATTTTGGTCACATCTTTCTTCATCATTTCCTGTGCCGTCTCATAGGTCTGTGTTGCCATGGGTTCAACTAGCAGAAATGAGGAATAGAAAGAGTGGAGGAAGCAGCCCACTGTTTTAAGGGCGCTGAGCCATGAGTGGTGTGCACTGCTCCCTCTCACATTCCATTGATGAGAAGCTGGTCCCTTGCCTCATGTAACTGAAAGGGCTGCTGGAAAATGCAGGCCCTAGCTAGGTGACCAGTGACTAGCTTCCAGCTCTGTGATTATTGAGGAAGGGGAGAAGGAATTTTGGTGAGGAATTGGTGGTCTCCATCACAACTCCCAACCTAGATTTCCTTGGTGGGTTACCCATCCTGTGGCAGACAGCACCTCCTCAGAGAAGAATCTTCCTCCAAGTCCCTTTTGGGAACCAGGAATGCTTAATGGGAACTATATCAGTTACAGTTAGTTTCAGGGACATATGACAGAAAACCTAAACTAACGATGACCTAAGCAAACTAAATGTTTGCTTTTTCTTTCTCTTGTGTAAAAGACGTTCATCATATTAACGATGCATCATGGTGTCAGGGACTCTTTTTATCCTACTATTCTGCCATCTCAGCATTGCATTCCTCCTCACAGTCCAAGATGACTGTCTGAATCCCAGCCATCTCTTCACATTCCATCTGGCAAAAGGAGGAAGAAAGGCTTTCAAGGGCACTTCCCAGAAGTCCCCAGGCAACACTTCCATTTACACCCCATTGGTTAGAACTTAATCACATGGGGCGTCTAGCTGCAAGGGAAGCTGGGAAATACAGCCTTCCTACATGGCATTTATGAGCCTAGCCCCAGACCAGAGGTTCTCTTGTTGAGGAAGAAGTGGAGAGCAGACATTAGGCAACAACAAGCCGTCTCTGCAAGAGACCATATGTTCCCCTTGTCTTCACTAGATGCCCTCACCTCTGTCCATGTGTGTTTGCATGTGTGTGTGTGTGTGTCCATGTTAAATTTTAAAACTCATTTTTGTACTTATCTGAAGGAAAGAAGTCATCATAATACCTGACATATATTGAGTGCATACCAGGTACCAGCCACTTCTAAAGAGGTGGGGACAGAGTTGAGGGAACCACAAGGGCTTGGTGATGTGCCCAGAATGTAGTAACAGCAAGAAGCCATAGCCACTCCTGAAAGGGTAAGGGGATAGAGTGTATCACCAAACCAGCCTGCTCAGAGCTTAGGGACAGGGTAGAATGAAGTCAGCTAACACCGCTGCAAGCCTGGGCAGGAGTGGCCCAGGAGGCTTATAAACACCCCGACCTGTCTCTTCTCCCACCTTGGGTCTCCTGACAGTGCCCCGCTTTGGCTGAAGCCAGCTGGAAGGCAGAGAGCAAGGGCACCCACGGGGAACCATCTGCAGAAAAACAGCCTCCTAGGGAACAGAGTGGGGCAAAAGAGGGCAGAAAATGGATTGGGGGGTTGGGAGAGAAACAGAGAACAACACACACACAGTATTATGATGACTTCCTTTTACAGGTAAGGAGACTGAGGCATGGAGAGGGTAAGTCACTTGCCCAGAAGGCAAGTGACAGAGGCAGGACCTTCTGGCTTCAGATGCATGTCCTGAATGAGGAAAGCAGCGGACACACTACACTTGCCTTGATTGTCTGCACAGTTCTCTGCACATAGTAGGCATCTGAAAAGAGTCAGCAAATGGAATCCTTTGGATTGGTGTGTTTTGGTATAGAAGTAACCGTTTCCTCCTCGCCATGGCAGGTTGCAGTCTCAAACCTCAGCGAGGCCGTGCAGGATGCAGATCTGCTGGTGTTTGTCATTCCCCACCAGTTCATCCACCGGATCTGCGACGAGATCACCGGGCGAGTGCCCAAGGAAGCTCTGGGAATCACGTTGATCAAGGTAACACTCGCAACTCAAGCAGCGAAAACATCATTAGACATTAGCCACTGCGAAATTTCACTTCCTCTCAGTTTCATCTGTTGATAAGGAGCTGAAGGGGAGGTTATGGCAGTTTTTGGTTTTTTGTCTTTTTTCTCTCTATCGCAGATGTGAAGGTGGTCTCCTCCTGGTTAGCCTTGCTGTCAGAAAGAACCTTCCCAGCCAGTATGTGGGTCTCGGCCTGAATTCTGGAGATCGTCAGTGGTGTTTGCATTAGCTGGGAAATTAATCATCGTTAGTTCCCACTCCTGGTAGATTCCGTAAAGAGGGAGTTTTAAACCAGAAGTCCACGAACCATCCCAAAGGCCCATAGACAGAATTCTGGAGGTTCATGGTCTTAATTGTAGGGAAAAAATTGCATTTTTATTTATTTTAGCCTCTAACTGAAATGAGCATTTCCTTTGTTTATGAATGTAGAGCATAAGCCAGAGTTTCAATAACAGTAGCATGAGCAGGACCTGGGACACTCTTATCAAGAGAATCACAGATGTTTTCACATCACTTTACAGTGGCTTCAGATATCTCAAGGCGTCACTTATGTTCATCACAACTTTGAAATCATGGCAACCATTAGACATGCCTTGACATCTTTTTTCTAATTGCATGAATAAAACAGCACATATTTTACTTTATCAAAGCTTTGTTTTGTTTTGTTTTTTTAACATTTTGGTAACTATGTTTTAATATAATTGGCTTCCTGCATTTGAAATTCTGAGAATGAATTTATAAACTTCACCAGGGTGAGGTCCACATCATAAAAAAAGCTTAAGGACGCCCTAGAGAGACTCCATTGCGGAGTGTTCGTAGATGAATATTTATGAACGCAAACTGGAACAATTCAAATGTCAATCAGCCGTAGAAAGGATAAATGAATGGTGGGCTGTTCATTTTGGAAACTACACAGTAGTAAATAGAAATGAACCAGAGCATTCATGCAGCCACATGGGTGAATTTCTAAAATAATAAATAATGGAGTGCAAAACAGCACATCACATACGAGCGGTCCAATAACATTCATAGGCTTTCAAAAACAGGCATGCTGACTTAACACATTGTTTAGCAATGGTTATATGTGGCAAATGATCGAGCAAAGCCAGGGAACAGCGCACACAGCATTCAGGATAGTGGTTCACCCTGGAGATGGAAGGAGGATGAACTAGGGAGAGAGACAAGGGCCTTCAATGGTGTCAGTCATGTTTCGTTTCTTAACCGGGGTGGTTACATGTTCAAGGTGGGTACATGTTTATTTTCTTTTTATTTTATCGTTATTCTTTAAATAGCACATAGGTGGTAAATATGTTTTCTCTTGTAGGAAAGAGATATTTTTTAAGATACATATGCCATTGGGTGTCTGAATCTTGATTACTTATAAAGCAGCGACCTCGTGCCTCTTGTATTTTGACGGTTTGTTTTTCCGTAAATTCTTGACCTCCTTGTAGGGCATAGATGAGGGCCCGGAGGGCCTGAAGCTCATTTCCGACATCATCCGAGAGAAGATGGGCATTGACATCAGTGTGCTGATGGGAGCCAACATTGCCAATGAGGTGGCTGCTGAGAAGTTCTGTGAGACCACCATCGGTGAGGGCCGCTGGGGCCTCAGGGGCCTGGCCGTGTGGCATTTTCACATGTACACTTTCCATATCCGGTATTTTCTGTAGTGGACTCTTCCCTGCCCCCTTAACATCCCTGAGGTGGACCTTCCGTGGGGTGCAGATTTTATATAAAGAGGCCATTCTGTGGAACTGAAGGTGTTTCAACAACTTCCATAATGAAAGGAAAGCTAAGGAGACCATTTGGACCCGCCATGATCCAATAACGAATTATCGAGATTAAGCACAAAAATGGGAGGTTACTTGTACCAAGAAGCAGGTGGTTCCATCCATGGTGGGGCTTCCCTGGCCTTAGAAACCCAGCTTTCCTTTACTCACAAATGCTGGTATCTGGATCCTCAGGTTATTCCAAGGAGATCTGAATATTCATAGGAATGACCCCTGTTTTCAAATGAATAAGCCCAGGTTTCGGGAATGAGTTAGCAGCCCTAAGGCCACACAGCTAATACAGAACCCAGGCGTGAACTTGGCTCTCCTGCTTCCTGAAATAGAAAGCTCTTTCTAGTCTTCTATAACATGGGTGCTGTGAAAAGCTTTGTTTCTTTTAAAAAGGGCTTTCTCATTCTCAAGTGCCTGTGTACCATATTAAAGGACTCCTAGAAGGGTAATTTTGTTGTATTTGCAGTTGCTTTGCAAGAGTTTGTTTAACTTTATCTGCCACTCCAGAACTTACTTCTGCCTTTGTCAGTCAAACAGTGTGAATCATTTCTCTCTGACAGCTTTGTAAACAGGAGCTCTGAGAGAGGTCGGGCTCTCTTGAGTAAGATGGGATACACGGGGAAAGGCAGCTCCTGATTCTTCCACATGCCTGCAAGTTAGGACATTTCTGCTCTTTTTTTGCTTTTTTTTCCCTTTAATTTTTTCTTTTCTTTTTAAAGATTTTTATTGGGGAAGGGGAACAGTGTTGGGGAGTTGGGGAAGGGGAACAGCCAAGTTGTTGTCCTTCAGTCTTAGTTGTGGAGGGCGCAGCAAGCTCAGCTCCAAGTCCGGTTGCGATCCGACCACCTGTCGTGCAAGTGGGCATAGCCCACCATCCCATGCCAACCGGCAACCTTGTTGTTAGGAGCATGTGCTCTCACCAGCTGAGCCGTCCTGCCACCTGTTGGCAGCTCAGCAGCAGCTCAGCTCGGGTGCAGCTCACTGGCCCATGTGGGAATCAAACCAGTGACCCTGTTGCTCAGAGCTCGCACTTTTAACCAACTGAGCCACTCAGCCAGCCCCTCCCTTTAATTTTTAATTGCATAGCTATTACCTCATTAGTGTGGAAAATAGAGATAATCAAAGATAACCATTTTTATTATTTAATTTTCATCATTTTTCCATTTGTGCAGACTCTTAATTTGTAGTTGTTGTATAGTGTTTTATAACTGCTTTATTTACTTAGTGTATAACAAACAACTTTCAAAATCCATCAGCATACATCTTAATAGCTGCATAGTATTCCATAGTATTCCATCAACAATCTCATATATGTGGGCACTTAAAACTTAAATAATATTTTTGGAGAGGAGAGGTATCACAAATAATATAAAGAATAAAACAAAATGGCCTATAATAATACCATGTCCCAGGTTCATATTTTCAAAAGTAATATAGCCACAGGTAAGAAAATTCAAGCAATATGAGAAGGTGTAAAATTGGAATTAAGATTACAATTTCCTACCTACTTCATCTTCCCAAAGAGAATCACTGTTAACAGTTGCTAAGTATCCTTCCAGGAAATTAAAAAAAAAAAAAAAAGTACGTATGTATATATATATTACTCTGTGTGTAGGTTTTATTTTTTCACAATTAATTCCTTTGGCCATCTGTGATTATTACTGTGGCCTGTGAAATTGTTATGTAATTACTTCTGTTTTTAAAAAAAAAATAACTAGTTGTTCCAACTCAATCCTATTTGCCAATAATCAATTGGCAATCAGTTTTGCCAATTAGTTGGTTAGAATTGATAAGGCTGAGAGCACATCTTCAATCCTAGGTTTAAACCTTATATCTACCTGTAGATTTGGGCTCGGATTTTTACCTGCCTCTAAGCCCTGTCTGTTGTCGGAAAGTTTCCAGTGGGGTGCGTTAGACTCTGCTGGTTTGTGAAGACAGATGCACAGAAGTTATACCTCTTTCTCTCTGGCTTCTGTTTCCCCAGTGCTTCCAGTGCCTTTGCTGTGGGTTGGACCATGGTTGGCAAGAGTGACCTGAATTAAATTATGTAAAACATTGAAAGTAAGGTAGAACACAAAGGTGATGTTCTCTAAATTGTCTTGTAAAAACTGAATTTAATCATGAGGAAATATCAGACAAGCCCAAAGTAAGGGACATGTTACAAAACAGCTGGCGCCCACTCTTAAAAATGTCAGTGTCGTTTTGCATTACTGGCCTTTTCAGTATATCCTTAGAATGTAGTGGGAAGTTTGCATATTAAATGCCAAACCTTTCTTTTTTTAATATGCATTCTTGATCTGTAGCCACAGTAAGATTTGTATTGTTCTGAGTTAACAAGCTCTGTAGCATGTATGCTGAACTTACTTTTCTTAACCCCTTTGGCAGAAAGCCAAACCGCATTTTACTACACATCATTTCAGAATTTCTTGGTCTTAGTTTGTATTGCTAGATTTTGTTTAGGATAGGGAATGTGAAGTGTGGAAACAGAGGGGCTAAAAAAAAAAATTAATGTGACTACAACCTGACTATGAGATTTTTCTGCTGCTTTCTTTGGGCTATAATTTGTTCGTTGTTATTTGATGCTCTATTCTGGTGAACAGGTTTTTGCATCATTTAGCGCTCTGCTTTATATATAAACTTTAGCTATACTAAAAAAAAAAATTTTTTTTTAAATGTCAGTGTTATGAAAGATAATGAAAGGCTTAAGGAACTGTCATAGACTAAAGAAGATTCAGGGAGTGAAGGTTGCCATGAAAGACAACATTGCCGTAACTGTAGGATTGGAATATGGTTATATGTTAGATAATTGTATTATATCAACATTAAATTTCCTGTATTTGATCATTGCACTGTGATTATCCAGATCTCCTTTGTTGATGACATTAGCAACCAATTCATTTTTAGTTATGGTAGGTTCAGGAATCTTAGCCCACTTGAGTCTTCTAAGGAGGAAGAAGAAGAAAATGGCGTTTTTAGTATGGTGTATAAATACTAACCAGCATGGTGAGGTACGGTGCCCCCTTGTGGTGAGAGTTCACTTCATTCTTGGGACTGACTTCATAGAGTTGAAGACCTAACTCATTCATCCCACAAACATTTTTCAAAGCCTGTTACGTATCAGGCATGGCGCTAAGTGGATGATATATAAGCTCCTGGTGGAGCTTCCAAGCACAGAAACATATATGGAATCATAGACTGAAAGAAAGATTTTGAAGGAATCTCATTAAAGAGGTTGATTATCTCTCAAGCTTGGCACAAAACAGAAGGGGAATTTTCCTGTCTTTTGGTTCATATTGAGTTTGGGACAGCCCTTTCACATGACTTTTGGGGATTACCTGTTCTGTACCAGATAGCCTGGGTCCTTGCTTGCCGCATCACTGCTTATGACTAATAATAATACGATTAGTGCGTTCTTATCCATGGTTTAAAACAATTTCTTAAAGTACATTTGAGAAAAAGTGAGATTGCTATACAAGAAGCCCACCTCCCTGAGGGACACTGTGTGTGATTAGGAGAACTGAGAGACTCCACCTTGTATCAGTGGAAAATGGAGAATGCCCTTGTCCCGGCCCGCTTGTCAGATGGCGCACAGCAGCAGCTCAAGATTCTAGCTCAGACAGCCGGATTAGAGAGACTTGAGTGAAGGGCTTGCCTGTGATGCTCACAAGCATCCTTCATGTTGGAGGCACTGAGCAGTGGCCCATGGCGAGGCCCAGAGGACAACGATACTAATGATGTCATGATGTGGAGGCTGGGGCTAGTTTACCCATCCCGGGCAACGAAACGGTGTTGCACGGAATCACTCAGATGGCCTGGTGGAGCGTTTAAAAAAGGAACAGGACAGTTTGCTCAAACTGGCACAATTCTAATATTTGGACAGAGGAGAGCTCAGCTAAATAACAAACACTCGCAATGCCTATAGAATAGAAAATGTGTATCTGAGTATTGGGTGTAAATGTTTTACACATCTTGTTATGGAAAATTTCCTTGAAAACAAACAAAAGTAGGCAAAACAGTGTCGTGAACCCCATGTACCCCTTGCCCGTCTTTAGTAATGATTAACTTCTGGCCAGTCTCAATTCATCAGTATCCCCACCCTCTCTCTACTCTCCCCTGGATTATTTTGACATACTACTTCTGGGTATAATTTTAATTGTTGACAGTCATCTTTTTTTGTTGTTGTTTTGCATTGGAAGAATATAGCTCTAACTGTGCTGTTTGTTTTTTTGATGGTTTATCTTCTCTTTTCCTACCCCTGTGAGGCAGCATAGCCTAGGGAGTCAGAGCATGGGCCCTGGAGCCAGAGTAAGTGGGTTAGAATTTGAGCTCTGCCTCCTACTAGCTGTGTGACCATGAGCAAGTTGGTAAACCTCTCTGGGCCTCCTGTCTGTAAGTGGCAAAATCATAGTCATAAGCATGTGAGTGTCGGCTAACCTGTCACAATTACATAGGACCTTGAGTGCTCGTTACGACTAATAGCCCGTTTTCATACCTGATTCTTACTTAACTTCACAACGGTCCCTAAGAGTGTCAGAGTGTTTTACTCATGAGGAAGCTGAGGCCCCAGGAGGTTACATGAGAGGTTTGCAGACTTGTCTGCCCATTGGAATCACCTGGGGAGCTTCAAAAATTGCCAATGCCTGCTGCACCCCAGAGACTGATTTAATTGGTCTGGGATGTGGCCTGGGCTTTGGTGTTTTTAAAGGTACCTAGGTGACTGTAATGTGCAGACAAGGTTGCGAACAAGCTTGGGAACCGAGAGGCAGGCAGAGCCCGAGTGCTCTAGATCAGTGAGCTTCCTGCCATCTGTGTGGGGTCGTACGTTGATTTGGAAGCCAGGACTTGGCCTGGTAAGCTTTATCATCCTTATGTCCAGAGCGGATCCCCACCCCACACCCCCTGCAACCACATCATGCTTTACTTTTGTTTGTTTTTGTTTTTAACCCAAAGTCCCTCAACCACAACCACAGCAAAATAATGTGTGAAAACTACTGAGCTCCCCGCGCCTTCCACGCACTGCCCTAAGGGGGGGAACAGAGCTTAGCGAAAACAAGTACTGGGAATGCATTGCCATCTTCTTCAGTGTCGTCGTCAGTGAAAGTGTTTGTGGTGGTGTATCAGTTCTCTGTTGCCATAGTGATGCTAAGTAACAACAGTCATGGAATCTCAGAGGCCTGTGACATAAACACAGCAAACACCTCTGTGAGTCCATTGAGGGTCAGCTGATCATGGCTGGGACAGCTGGGGTGGCTCTGCTACATGTGTCTGTCACCTCCCTGCTGGGCCCTGTGGGTGAGCTGAGGCATGTGGGGTACAGGGGAACCAGCTCTCCGGCACAGTGGGCTTCCAGCTTCCACTGCATCGTGTCTGTTAATGTCCCATTGACCAAAGCAAGTCACACAGCTGAGCCGAAAGCCAAGGGGTGGGGGAGTATGCCCCTTTCACTGTGAGTCCAGGCACATCACGTGGACAAGACTAACATCTGTGGAAACGGATGCACCCTTATCCCGTTGGAAACAAGAGCGTGAATGGTTTTGAGCAATAAACTGTTACAGATGTAAACCAGAAATCGAGCCAATAAGTGTTTATGGTAGCAAAATGTTGCAACAAAATTAGATTTCAAACACCGGAAAGATAACTTAGATAAAATACAATATGTATACACAGTAAAATGCAAAGCAGCCGTTTAAAACAATGTAGAAAAGATACACTGTCATTGAAAATTATTCATGCCGTAAAATGGCAGAAAGCAGATTACCACATATACATCATATTCCCAGTTTTGAGAAAAACTATATATATAGTCATATTTCAGTAAGTTAAAGAGGTATACCAAATGGTTACTGATCATCTGTGGTGCAATTACAGAATATTTTTTACCTTCTAGCCCTCCTATGAATTTTTGAAATTTTCTATGATATGAACATGTGTTCCTTTTATAAGAAAATAGTTATTTTGAACTGTGTTAGATGTGAAAACAGAGATGAGAGACTGTCATTAAATTTCTTTTTTCTAATCTTTCAATAGGCAGCAAAGTCATGAAGAATGGCCTTCTCTTCAAAGAGCTTCTGCAGACTCCAAATTTTCGAATCACGGTGGTTGACGATGCTGACACCGTTGAACTCTGTGGTGCTCTTAAGGTGAAGTCAGCCTTGTTATTTCTACTCAGGAGAGTTCATCGTGTACAGGCACTGTTAGTTCTTGAATTTTATCCTGAAGAATGGGCCCTGTGTCCTGTGCACTTACTTCGGGGAAGAATAGTGAATTGAGAGCCTTGTTTATCACTTCGTGCTTTCGCCCCAGCCTTTCCTGGGTGGCTCTAGTTCCTCTCTCACTCCTGGTTTGCTTTTATTTTTAAATCTGGGAGAATCGTGGTGTTTTGTTCTTTGGGAAATTGGCAGCATTAATAGTTGGGAAGCATGGAGAGTACCTCGATGGTAGAGTTTTACCTGGAAGCAAAGTCTTCTATTAATTCATATATTTCTCCTAAATATTATCTTGAGCAGGAAAAGGAACTTGTTTCCTATGAATTATGCTCCTCTATTGTTTTGGTTGTTCCTTTTAAAGGAAAACATAGTCTGCTGCTTGTGGAGGTTTTTCTAATAGTTTTATCTCAGATCAGATCAAAGAAGCGGTTCCGAATGGCCAGGGGCTTGGGGAGGAGGGGGAATTTCCACAGGTGGGCCCCTGACTTGCTTCCACCTTTTAAAGACCCTCTCACTCTTCTGACTCTGAGAAGCAGCCAGCGGGAGCTGGGCTGCTGAGTCATTTTTTTTGTAGCAAAAGCTGTTTTTCAGGGATTTGAGCACCTAGGGAAAGAAATCAGATAATCTGGAATTTGTAAGCATTGCAAAGATTAAAAGAATGCTGAGACCAAAGTCTAAAGAATGCTTTTCCTGCTCATCCTCTAAATTGTACATCTTGTTTTCTCATCAGAATTTAAAACCACTTTCTAGAATTAATACTGTGTGTGTATGTGTGGTCATATGTCCCTATCAAATAAGAATTTTTAAAATTAAAGCCAGTCAAAGACCTGGGCTCCCAGGCAGCACGTGTCCATCTTTCTAAATGCTTGTGTGGGGTGCTCCTCCCATCACAGGCTGCCCTGTTATAGCCCTGTTATACATCTGAGACGCTGGCGTTGGCTGCTTTGTTTATTTTTGTTGGTTGGGATCTTTATGTGTTTTTAATAGTCTGTCATTAGTTTAATGACCACTCAACAGCAGGGGCGTCAAGAATGCCTAATTGCTCAGCACCGGTCTGTGTCAATCCAAAGCTGTTTTTAAGTGACTGGATGTTTTTGGGGGGTAGATGATGGGGAAGCTGTGAGATCCTGCCCTGAACAAAGGGTGTTGGTTGGGGTAGGGAGAAAGATTTTAGTTTGAGGGCTCTGGAAAAGCTCTGTTAATGGGACCCCATGTTGGTCTTGTGTCTGAGCTTAGAATGGCTTTTCATTTTTGTTGGCTGGGAAGCCTGTGAGTGGATTTGTACCTGCTACCAAGACAGAGTGGTTTGTTGGAGGGGGAGGCAGATGGGGGCTGAGGACCACTTATCATTTTCCCCTTGGCTCTCCTTTGAAATAGGACCAGTTACCATCATTCCTGTCTGCTTGCATAGGAGTGGGGATTTTTGAAAACTGACAGACATTTTGGCAGTCATCAGTCATTGAGCCTAACCTTGCTGTCGTATAGATGAGGAGATAGAAACCCAGGGACAGTACATGACTCACATAGCAAATACTGGCACAGAATATGAATGCGGGTTTCAAGAAACTTAGTCTGCTGTTCCTGGTTACTGTGTCCAACCTACTTTTCTAGTGTGTGTCCAGGCAGTTGAATAAGATAAAGCCCTTCCTTGTCAGAGCCTGCCAAAGCAAGGACAAATGGCATAGGTTTGTAGTGTTACATAACTGATGGTTATTTTTCCCTGATTATAAAAGTCATGCACACTTCACACAACAGAATAGTGTAAAGAAGACAGTGAAAGTCTCCGCTAATCTTTACATCCTGAGATAACCATTGTCAGGGTTTGCTCTGTTCCCTTCTAATCTTTTAGCTCGTGTGTGTATGTCCTCTTTTTAAAGCAAAAAAACTGGATCTTACTGTTCAAATAGTTTGACATGTTTCACTCTTTTCGTATTAACGACCTTTAGTAATCTTCTCCATACTAGCAAATTTAAAAATGTACATTGTCTTTTTGTACTCAAAAACATGAGGGCGTTTAATCAAAAAACAAAAAATTAGGAAAACAACTCCCTACAAGGATTAAAACTATAGTTTGCATTTTCTAGAATTTTTATAATGGAGTTGCACAGGATGTACTCATCTGTGTCTGTCTTCTTTCACTGGGGGTGTATTTTTGTTTGTTTTCATGTAAATTTTGAGAGGTACTTCATATAGAAAAGTACAAAAGTCATAAGTATATATTTCAATCTATGTTATCATTTTGAATAGATGCTTTGTCAGGATTAAATTTCTTTAACAGAGACCCAATATAATAGTGGCTGAAAAGGTAGATGCTTATTTCTTATTTAAAAATCCTAAACCATATGACAACTCTATTGCACAGAATTCTCAGGGACCCAGGCTCCTTTCAGTTCACAGGGGACGGTCCTTGTCCTCATGGAGGAGGAGGAAATTTTACTCTACCATTCTAGATTATTTTGGCTGGTCTAATAATTGAATTGACATGAGATTAACAAGAGAAAATAGCGAAATTTAATTCTATACATACATACCGGAAACTCACATACATGAGAGAGTCAGAGACCCCCGCATGTAGGACAGGTTCAGAGACAGAAAGGAAAAATGAGGTATATATGAATTATGCAGCAAGGAATGAGGAAAGGCACCTGGGGCTTCAGAGGGGAGGAGGGCAATTTGCAAGATGATAAGAGCAGATGTTTAGTAAGTAGGTGTTTGCCCTGCCTTATAGATAGGTCATAAAAAGTTATTTCTGATGATAACTCTTATTATAGGCAAGGATGCAATTTAAATTCTTTAAGGAAAAGGTAAAAGTTTCGGTTGAGCCAGCAGGGTCTCAATTGCCTTCAGCTCAAAATAATCCACATGCCAAAAGTAGCACATCTTGGGAAGGCCTGCTCTGAACCCCTTCATCCTCCTCATGTTCTAAGATGGTGACCAGAGCTCCAGCCATCACATCTACCTTCCAGACCATAAGGGGAAGAAAAGAAAGGACAAAGGGCACATGGCAGCTGTCTTTTTAAGGCAGGTTCTGGGAAGCCATCATGTAACACTGTGGCTTTATCTCCATGGGCCGTACTTAGTTGTTTGACCATACCTAGCTGCAAGGAAGGTTGGAAAATACTTATTCTCCCCCGTCGGCAGCCATATACTTGCATAGAAATCAGGGACTCTATTCCTCTGAAAGAAGGGGTGACTAGACTGGGGGATAAACCTATAACTTGTGCCACAGACTCATTATGCTCCTTTGTAGGGTTGTCTGTGGTGAGGTTAACCACCCCTAATTTTTGACCGTGTAGGTTTCCTCCAGGGCTTTGGCTTTGAGAAACCGTGCTGCTATGACAGCCTTGTGCCTAGTCTCTAGCCAGGGCCACTGCCAGACCCCGTTAAATTAACCATTTGTGGTTATTTGCATTTACATTCAAGTTAATTAAAACTTTTTAAAAAAATTTAAAAGCAGGGGGCAGTGGATAGGGGGAGAGGGGTTGTCACTTTGTGAAGGGTGAAAAGGATAACTGTTGCATTGTTTTGTACACCTGAAACTAATCATTATAAATAAATAAATATTTAAATTCGGTTTCTGAGTCACAGTAGGCCCATTTCAAAGACTCATTAACCACGTACGTGAGTCTTTAGAGAGTCTAGAAGCGAGTAGCTGGCTACTCTACTGGATGAGTAGATGTAAAACATTTGCATCATTGCAGAAGCTTCTAGTGGACAACACTGCTTCTGGCTAAGGCAGCTTATCATCAGGGTGTCGGCCCAGGTGGACCAGGTGTGGGCTTGACCTCAGCCCTCCTTGACATCTCAGCCAGGCTGCCTTAATACAGAGCTCACCCTGCCAACCATATGTGGTGCCTTGCCTATAGTAAGCCCACACACTGCAGACAGCGCTTCCTCGTAGGCCAAATGCATGAGGATCTGGCCTCCGGAAGAGTCAGCTGGATTGTTGGACGGACAGAGAATAGTGAAGACTGACTTGGTTTCAGTGGAGCCGTTCTTCCTGTGTGGTGAGAGTGTTATAATCTGCAGGTAGCGTGCGTCTCCAGTTTGATAGTCTTTTTGGGGGCGGGATGGGAGTGGAAGGAACTGAGCCCCACCCCACCCACCCCAATTCAGAATTGTAAAGATGGCACTTCGGGGTGGATGAATGCCTCAAGTGTTGCCACAGCTGAGGAAAAGGGGAAGGGCTTAAGGATGTCTGTCTCCTGAAAATCATGGTATTTTTAGCTCCAAAGCAAATTTAAATGCACAGTGGATAATGATAACTTTCACAGCTGAGCGATCTCAGAAGACATCTGCTCGAATGCTATTCAAACATGATCCAACGGCTCAGTGTGTTTATTTTTCTTTTGACACTGATAAGTGGTGGAGGGAGAGAGCAGGATTTCAAGATCCATCATAAGGCGATTAAACTAGGTTGAGGCCCAGGGTCCCCTCGGGAGGGAAGAGTTTGCCCTGCAGCAACCCCTGTTTGCCTCTCCTTCAACCTCGCCCCTCGTGGGGAGGTTACACCTCTAGTGGAAACTGTGAGGTTGTCCCGACCCATGCACCCTGTGTTGAAGGGGCCGAGAGGCCGTGGGCACCCTCATCTGCCTGTTCCCTGAGTGCAGTGACATGAAAGATCAGAAGTACTGCTTTGGAGCTCAGGGCTCATCCTTACAGCTCCTGCTGGGATGCTTCCGTGACTGAGAGCTCACTCCTTTGTCTTGAAGTCATTTGTCTCTGGGTGGCTTCAACTGTCCCTGTTAGGAAGTTCTTATTTTGATCCTGAGGTGGCTCCTCTGTGCCTTTCACTCACTGGGCCTAGAGCAGACTGGTGTGATCTCCCTGGAGAGGACTTAGGAGCCAGGCTGCCTGGCTTGGAAACCCAGCTCTGCAGGTCCTGACAGTGTGACCTTGGGCAAGCTACCTACCCTGTGTGCCTGAATTTCCTCACTTCTTACTGTGCATGGAATAGGACCTGCCTTGTAAGAATGTTGTGAAGATTAAACACGTCGATAATACATGAAGCACCTAAACAGTTCAATAAGGTTAACTGTTACAGTTCTTTTTATTATTTTTCTCCATAAATCTTCTCTCCTCCTAAGCCTATCCTTATTACCTCCCAAGCGTCTCTGCAGGCACTCTGATACCTAATTGCAGATGGTTCAGGAAGGTCTCTGACCCGACGAGCAGGGCACAGGGAAAGAGTCGGGCTCTGGAAGCAGGCACCAGATGCATGTCCCAACTGCACCACTCACCAGCGAGGTGTTCCCGGCAAGCCACACCCCTCTCTGAGCCAGCCAGGAGGTAGGGCTATCACGAGAATTCCAGGGCTATCACGAGAATTCCAGTGAGACAGTGTGTGCAGCGGGCCTGGTATGGCTCCCTGTAGTCACTTGATAAATAACCCCTCTCCCCTCTGTGTATAGGAGCCCCTTGTTGAACAGAAGTCCCTGTTATCTCCCATTCAGTCCGTAGACATTTGCTGGGGTTGTCAGGCAGCCTCCAGAAGGGGTCACGTATATTGCACGACGACACAGGAGGCATCAGAGAGCAATTTCAGTAATCTAACCATTTGGATCCTGGGCCTTGTCAGGATGCCATGATAACTTCAACAAAACACCCAGTCCTGGGTGTTCTTACAGCCCTCAGCTCTTAGTCTCTGCCCAGCGCCCCATCTAAAAGGCCCAGTGTCCCATCCTGTCTTGGCCGCATCCCCGCTGGAGCAGAGCCGCAGATCCAGATCCCACCTTGCCTCTCGACATCTCTCCAGGCCCCATCACTGCCTGTCCCCTCCCCTCTTCACATGGTGCTGCCAGACACCGAGTGCGCCAAGCCAGGAACCGCCCACTTCCTCGTCACTGTGCACGCACAGCAGGTAGCTGGGGATGGATGACTGCTGTCAGGGAGCTGATAAAACCTGTGGTGTGTGTTGCCTGAGTGGTGGGAAGGGCTTGAGAAGTTTTGCAGGTGCAGGCAGAAGTTAGTACCTTCTGGAAACGTGCTCCCTGGTCAGCTTTTAATCCAGGAGACCCGAGTCCTCATCAGCTCTCCCTTCCGCTGTTGGAACTGAGGTCTCCGTGGAGTCCGGCCTGCGTGGGGAGAGAGGGGTCCACTGGAAGCTACTTCATTGGTCTGCTAGAGCTCGGAACCGCCCTGGGAGACTAGAACACAGAAATAATGTGAATTTGTCTAAAACACGTATACACGCATGTCAGATTTTGGAGTATTTTTAAAGAATTTTTTTCTTTTCTGTGTTGATAGCAATGAGACTAGCCAGCAACCAGTATTATTACCGAGGAAGAGAAGATACATTTAGGGCCCCTGCCATTCCGATCCCCTGTTGTCTGACCCCCCCTCCTCTGCCGTCACCCTGTTATCCGAAGCAGACAAAAACTTCAGGAGGGCTCTTCAGGTTTTTTTCATCTGAGGTGGCTTTGTGGCTTCAGCCTCCCAATGAGCGATAGAACCATTTCCCAGGGCGAGCCTGGCCACATCAGTGCTGGGTTTGATATATTTTATCAGAAACTGTGCATCAACCAGAGAAGTCACTTTTCTTCCCCAGTTCATTCCATTTTTCACCTCATCCCTCAGATTTCATAGGTCTGATGGTGTAAGAAATGTTCTGCCTTTCAATAATAAAAACTTCTGGAGGAAAAAAAAATGCACTTATCTTTTCTGATTTCCCATTCGTTACCAGCTAAGCTTCATGTTTTAATATCTCTCAAGGCACAAATCTTTATATAGTCACCAGGTAGTATAAAAAATGCAAGTGTGGTTAGACAGAGTCAAAATACTTGCATTTTTCCTGGCACCAAGAGTTCTTGGTGAAGGAGCTGGTAACGTGGAAAGGGCCAGGAACCTGGGGGCTTGTCTGATGTCCCTCAGTCATTACTTGTCACATGTGGTTGTCTGGTTTTACATTGGATTTAAGGCCCAGCTCAGATGCTGCCTCCTTCGTGCAGCCCTCCTTGCTTTGAAATGAAGCGTGTGGCCCCCACCACTTCTCAGTATACTCTCTTCCTTCTGTCTCCTGATGTGCTTGGCTGTTTCTCTTTTCCCAGCTAGACTGTCAACTCCTTGAGGAGAACCTCTGTCTAATTCTATCTTGGTAGCTCCTCCCTGGGGGTACCTTGGCTCCTACCCGTCCCTGCACCCGGCCCAGCACCGCCCTGCCCTCCAAGGCCCAGGGCAGGGCTCCCCACAATGCATACTCACTCGAGACACAGGCATTGAAATGAAAGTCTGATTTTCAGTCAAGCAGTACAGTTATTTGTGCACACGTTTATTTTTCTTGTTAGGTCAGGGGCCAAACATTTTATGCAAACTTTTTCCATAAGGGCCAGGTACAGAGTATTGTGGGACTGTGGATTGCATGGTCTCTGGCACGACTACTCAAATCTGCTGTTATAGCACAAAAGGAACCATAGGCAATACATAAATGAACAATACACCTGAGTTGCAATAATATTATTTATAAAAATGGGCAGTTGGTCCTTAGCATGCTGACCCCGGAACTAGATGATCAACTTCCAAAGAGGCAGGTCTGGATCGAACCTGCCTTGTGTCTAGCAGAGTACCGTGCAAAGAGCAAGTGCTCCCCAAATGTTTGTGTAGGGATTATGAAATGAAAACAAGGCTGAAACTTGAGCTGTCCATAGGCAGATGCAGTGACCCAGCAGCTCCACTCCTAGGTACATACATACCCAACAGAAATGTCTGCACCAAAGAATATGTACCAGGGTGTCCTCAGCAGCACTATTTGTAACGGCCCCGAACTGGAAACTACCCCAATGCCTGTCAACAAAAGAATGGACACGTATACAGTGCTGTAGTCACACGTAGAGTACAGTGCAGCAATGGAAGCAAATGTGCTATGTGTAAAAATATGGCAGAATCTCACAGGCATGATGTTGAATTCAGACAAAGAAGGCAGACAGAAAAGATGACATGCTGTACGACTCTATTCATATAACGTTTAAAGACAGATAAAGCAAATGTGTTACAAGTCAGGAGAGCGGTTACCTTTGGTGGGGAGGAGTGTGACTGGGGGGCACTCTGAAGGGAGCTTTCTGGGACACTGGTTAAGTTCTCTTTCTTGGTCAGGGTGCTGTTTACATGGATGTGTTCGGTTTGTGAAAATGCATGCCATACACATGATTTCTGTACTTTTCTGTATGAGTGTTATATTTGAATGAAGCATTTGATTTATAAAAAAGAAAAAACCCGAAAGGGAAAAAAGTTTATCTAAGTGGTATTTAACTGAGACCACTACCAGCATTCTAATTTCCTGCGTGGATGCTGTAGACTAATGGACTTCCCCTTCTGCTTTCTACTGACCCCAGATCTGGGCTCCTTGTTCTGAAAATGGGAATACAGAAACTTGGTCCCTTCTTTCACGCCTGTCACTCACTCACAGGTACAAGAGCAGAACCCAGGGTTGTGCGGGAGCCAGTGGTCCCTACCTCGGTCTCTCCCCCACCATCCCCTCATCCTCATCCGCAGTGGGTGTGTGACGGCCTCCTGGCTTCCTTGTCTCCTTCACAGAACATCGTAGCGGTAGGAGCCGGGTTCTGTGATGGTCTCCGCAGCGGAGACAACACCAAAGCTGCCGTCATCCGTTTGGGGCTCATGGAAATGATCGCCTTTGCCAGGATCTTCTGCAAGGGCCAGGTGTCCACAGCCACCTTCCTGGAGAGCTGTGGCGTGGCCGACCTCATCACCACCTGCTACGGGGGCCGGAACCGCAGGGTGGCAGAGGCCTTTGCCAAGACTGGAAAGGTAGCCCTGGGCCTGCCCTTCCCCGCACCAATCCCTGCCTCCCCACTCGATTGACCCCCCAGGGCTGGGGTGAGCCACAGTCCAACAGAGATGGAGGCCAGCGCTTGTTGTTTGCTGGGTTGTCCTGTTTACCTGTCTGCTTTTACTTAAAGATACTTGAGTTTTAATTCCTTTATCGTGTATGTCTTCATCTTTCCTGGGCTGGCAGTGAAAGAGTGCAGCTCTCCTCCTGAAATCAGGGATTCTCTCGTCTTTACCATTGATTACCCCCCCCCATCCTTTGTTTTTAAGACCATTGAAGAGTTGGAGAAGGAGATGCTGAATGGACAGAAGCTCCAAGGACCTCAGACGTCTGCTGAAGTGCACCGCATCCTCAAACAGAAGGGGTTGATCGACAAGTAAGTCGCCCATTGTCCAGGCCAGTCCCACTTCTCATGTGACCACCAGCCTAATCGGCGCACAGCTATGTGACAAGTGTGCAGAGAACTTGACGGGGTTAGTTCTGTCCTTTGTGTGCTGTGAACACCTGTGGCGGGAAAGATCTACCTACCCTGAAAATGAGTGTTTACATGAAACACAAAACCAAGCTCAACTTCAGGGAGAAGAGCTCAATTCTTCATATTACAAAATATGAAGTTTTTAAGATTTTGGTCCGTCCTGCAGGGTGTTTGGTAAGAGCTACACATCCTAAGTTTTAAATTTTTTTTTAAAAAATGATTGCTTTGTTGTTTTTATAAAAAGATAGAGCCTTGTTAATAAGCTGCCAAACAATTCAGAAAAAAAGGAAAGATAACTCACCCCAGAAGTCTACCACTAGCAGGGACCTGTGTTAACGTTTGATGGGCAGCCTGGCAGTCTCCATGGTGCAAACCAATGGATGCATCCAGCATCCACTGCCTTTCTGGGCTGATCACATGTTAAAGGTGGGCTTGGGTCAGCTTGATTTGTCACCTGATCGAGGGAGTAAGCCCTGTAACACCACAAAAGCTGCCTGACCTGAGTGAGAGCCTGGCCCTGCCTGTCCCACAGCCCTTTTATCTTGCTGATTTGCTGAGCCTTCCTCCATAATCATGATGCCAATCACCCCATCTAGTAAATGTTTATGCAGCGTAATTTGTGTATCCTTAACCCTCCACAATACTCTTTGGGAGAAGGAAAGTCTGGTTGCCTGCAGCAGTAGGGAGCTGGGCAGCTGTGTTGATGCTGCCAGGAGGTGGTGATGGGTGGCGTCTGCTGCTTTTTCTGGTTGCGTCTCCCACACCCTCTCAGGTTCAGCCCAGGTGTCTGCTGGTCCTAACCATGCATCTTGACCTCACGCTGCACCCAGCTCTCCCCGTTTACCCAGTACAAATGGATCAGACTCAGAGTTGCCTATTGAAAGTGGAAAGTGAGGAAGACAGGGTGTTTGTCTTCCTTCTTTAATTTGCGTTTTATTTTTCTGAAATGGCTTTCAGAACCAGCCAGGCAAAGATGGAAGTCATAAACAAACCTCCAGAGGAGGAGAATTACCTTTAAATTGTGACTGAAAGGAAAACACCTCTGACATGCATGCTTTTCCTCACATACTGAACAGCAGACACTGATGTGTTCGTGTGTGGTTGGGCTGCTCTAACGACTGTTAAGTCTTTATCAGGAATCTGTTTAAAGTCTTTAAAACATACCTGGGTGTGTGGCCATGGTATCTCCCATCACAATGTGAAAGTGGTGTCTGTGTGCTACCAAAGGGTGCCTTGGATAGGGTTTTATGAATTAACAAGTTGGCTGCCTGGCAGTTAGTCTGTATTCATCCATCATTTCACTCCAGGAGGATACAGTCTGGAACTGACATCCTGGGATCAGGACCTGCCTGTTTTAAAAAGCAGGTGTAATCAAGCAGGGGCAAGTCGGCTCTGAGCAGACGCCTCTCTTCAGGCGTGCCCCATTTTATTTCTTCTGAAGAGAAATTGAACAGGCTGTGCCTGTACTTTATGAGGTCACCGCCATTTAGAGAGACACCCCCTTTCTTCGGGCTGGAATGTGGTCTTGGGGACTCTCGCTCTCCCTGGGCCTGCCTCCCAAAGCCGCGCAGGCAGAACTGTGAGTTCCGCCGTTCTCCCTCTGCACTGCCTCACCTTCATTTTTTCTTTTTTCATTCCAGCCACCACCATGCTGGTCCTCCTCTAGTTCCTTCTCTCCTTTTTCTCCACCTCCATTGCTATGGAAAGAGCAGTGAACAAGAAGGTAGCAGTCGAGGCCCCCCGTGTGTCTTCGTAGCCTTTGACCTGGGGCGGGTCATAGATTTAGCCGTTCTGTGCCCTAGCCTCTTGACCCACAGACATCACACTGGTAGACCAGATGGTTGCCGTGGTCCCTTCTACCTTGAGTAGTCAAATTCAGAAGCCACCTGATCTAACAGAATGAGGTCTGTAGTCCTTAGGTCAGCCCCTCTCAATCCAGTACAGGCATACCTCGTTGGGTTACGTTTCGCAGAGGTTGCCTTTTTCACAAGTTGAAGGGAAGACCCTCTACCAGCAAAAAGATTACAGCTCGCTTTACTGCGATACTTGCTTTATTGCGGTGGTCTGGAACTGAATCCGCAATTTCTCCAAGGCGTGCCTGTACCAACCTAACTTTCCAACAGCATGTCCGTGAATCTCCTCAACACCATCTTTAGTTGAAGCAGAGTTCTCTGTGCACCAGAGGCCTCCTTCTCAGACTCCTGTGTACATCTGTCCTCCGCTATGTGGCCTGCTCAGACACCCGCTTTTACGCACATCTCCACCCTCGTCGCCCTAAAGGCAGGTCTGTCCTTACAGAAGACTCCTTCCATGTCCTCCAGCCACAAGTGACTTCCGCTGCTTTGAACTTCCTGTTTAGACCAGCAGTCAGCACACTTTTTCTGTAAAGAGCCCCATAGTAAATATTTAGTTTTTGTAGGCCACATACAGTTCTCTGTCACATATTCTCCTTTTCTGCTTTTACAGCACTTTCAAAATGTAAAAATCGTTCTTAGCTTGCAGGTGGTACAAAAAACAGGTCACAGGCCAGATTTGGTTTTCAGACTGTGGCTTGCTGACTCCTGGTTTAAACAACATTGCTACTCATGTGCTGTGGACTTAATGCATAAACATACAATTTATTTTTGTTCTTCACATTTGAAAGG
>NW_017732287.1:590039-600565 GCF_001890085.2 Hipposideros armiger | reverse complement strand
ACGGTAGCCCATGGCAACCCACTGCCACACGGGCTGCAGCCTACGCCATCGCCGGTGACCCAAGGCAGCCCAATTCCAGGTTGAGCTGTTGTTCAGCATCTTAGCTGTTGAGAGCAGTGTCACTGGCCCTCACATGTGGGATCCAAACCGGGGCCCTCTGGCATCCCAAGCCAGTTCCAACCATCGCGCCACTTGGCTGGCCCTAAGGAGCCTTTTTTAACTTTATTACCTCCGTAAGGGCCCTGTCTCCAAATACAGTCACATTCTGAGGTACTGAGGGTTAAGACTTCATTGTATAAAATGGATGTGAGTGGGACAGACACAATTTAGCCCATAAGAGTGCTGTAAGCGCCTTGAGGGTTGAGACCCTATTTATAATATTGCACATCCCTGCACCTAGTTGAATTCTGACACATCATTAGTCCTTAGTTTCCATTAGTGGGATTGCTGATTGATTGGTTTATGTCAATATTTTTTTGTGAAATATTGTCTTTGTCCTCCTTTCAGCTCTAACCTTCTTTAGAGAGTTCCCCAAACTGATCTAATTGGCCTTGTAGCATTTTATATGATAGAAAATAGCATTTAGATGAGCAGTCTAGCAGACTGAGTGGGGGCTCCAGAGTCAGAAATCCCCTTTCCCCCCACATTCCGTATCCCTTGTTAGCATCCCATCTACAGAATGCACTTTGGAAATGCTGGTTGTGAACGCTGGATGTGCTTTTGGCTGCAATGGCAATGCTAGTTAAAAATGCCTCGAACAACAGGGTGTTTTTCCTTCCATAGCAAGGAGTCTGGAGATGGACATTATTGGTGTTGGCTCAGTGCCTCTACATTAGAATCTCAGTGATCCTGTTGGCTTTCCCGCAAAACCTCAAGATGGCTGCAGGAGCCCCAGGCATCACATACTCACACAATTGCACTCAGTCCCAAGAGCAGTCTGGACCAGCAGATTTTCCTTCCAGTGCCTCTCGAGGAGAGAAAAATCTCCCTCAGAAACCCTCAGTAGATGTCTATGTCTTGCTGGCTAGAACTTGCTTACTTGGCTAATAATTCTAGGTGGAAAAAAAGCTGGGAAGGTGAGCGCTAGGCTGTTTCCAACCTCAGTAAGGGGAGAAGGGGGTCGGGAATGGCTTTGGGTGGCCACTCATCACCTGCCACCCTGCTGTGGGGACATACAAGTGGTTCTCATTATAGGAACAGGAAAACTAAGCCACGGAAGAGGCTGAAATCTCTAGGCTCTGACTCCCACTTATAAGAATTCATTCCACAAATACTCACTGGGCACCTGCCCCTTCCAGTGCATTGTGTTAGGCCCTGATGATACAGAGGAGAACAAAATAGACTTGGGCCCCGTCCTCTTGGAGCTTAGAATCTACGACCCAGTGGCCATCTCGCGCCTATGTTGATAAGCTGTCACACCATGTGCCAAGTGTTGCACTGTATACTTTACATGTATGTCATTTAATACAACAGGCCTGAGTGCCCAGCCCCATTTTTACAGACGAACAAACTGGGTCAGAGGGGTGGTGAAACTTGCCCAGAGTTAATAGGGAGTCAGATTTAATTAAATTTACCAGACTCTGAAAAACACAAAATATTGTGAATCTTAAAAAACCCACAATGATAGAGTATCAAAGACATATGACCTAAGCTGTCATTTAGGATTCTAACTAGATAATTTTCAGAGTGGCCTTTAAGAATCTATTGATTCTGTCAAGCTCACTTTGGGTATGTGTGTTGGGGGGCGGGGGGGTGTTTAAAAGCCTGATTGAAATTAACTTCGTTATTTCCTTAGTGATATCTGCCATAATACTTGCTGAGCCAGCTGTACCCTGAGACAATGTTATCTTTTCTTATGGTGGGTTATTAGCCCACCCCTTCAAACCATCATCCGTTTCAAACTTTCACGTATATGTGTTCACATCTTGGAAGTAAAAGCTAAATAAACCCAGCTTCCAACATGAGATCAGTGTCTGCTAATTGTGGGTCCCCATGTTGATTCTTGGAGCATTCCAGGCTGAATTATTTATGGGGATGTGTGGGCTGCCTCGTCTTCAGCCTTGGATGGTCCTTTCTGGAGAAGGGAGAGCAAAACCTCCTTGTAATTTAAAATTTTATTCTACCATCTTTTAAAATAGTGACAGAAACTTGGACTCATTCCAGATTTGACCACGAGCCACCAAGCCACAACTCCTTCTGTGAATGACCTCGTAGGTTATCCTTCGAGGACTGCCACGTGTCTTGTTTGTAGACAATACACTCCAATCAGGCCGAGGATGGTTTAGGTTGGACCAAGATCTTATGGGCTACAGTGCACAGGCTCTCTGCAGACCAAATCACAGAGGCATGTAGGAGGTGGCCACAAGTAGCACACTAATCTGCAATCTGTTAGAGAAAACTTAATTTGTTCTATGAGGTAAACCAGATGACTTCACTTGTCTTTTCACATTTCCCCCCTATTAGGTTTCCACTGTTTACTGCCGTATATCAGATCTGCTATGAAGGCAAACCCGTTCAAGAGATGCTGTCTTGTCTCCAGAGCCATCCTGAGCATATATAAAGTGGATCAGGCAACGAGTCCAACAAAGTTCTGCCTTTCCGATCAGTCTTTCCGGTTCAAATGGAAACTGGGACTTGGCAACAAGATGTTTGTTTGACTGTAATCCCATCATGGATGTATATGAATTTTTACAGATGTGTTTTTGAACTGCGAGAGCGGTTCATTGGCTAAGATGTACTGGCAACAACTAGACACGCACCTGTGAACGTGTGAGTGTGTATTCATTTCTCATTCTGTGGATATTTCTATGAACCAAAATTAAAGGTCTTTTTTAAAGATCACTTTTGAAATTTTCCCACTGTGGTAGCGTGTAAGATTGGAACGATCTCAGCTGAATTTTTTAGATCTAACTCATATGTATTTGAGTGAAGGAATTTTTTTTCTCATGATGTTACAATTTAACCAGCATTAATAACATGGTAGAATGAAAGAGTGAGTGTGTCCAAAGATCAACATACTGTAACTTTTAAACACTATCTCAAAGCCAGCATAATTAACCACTTCAATCGTGAGTTGATCTTTTTTTTTTTAACAATTAGGTATTTTTAATTAGGTAAATAATTTTCATTTCCTCTCACTGCAGTTTTCTGCATCTTTAGCCTGTTTTCTCTTCATTAGCTGCCAGAATGTGCTTTCATAAAGGCTCAGCAGTGGCAGGAGACAGAAAACTCATCTGGGATTTTCCTGCCCTTACTGACTGACATATTCTCATTAACCACACTTGTATGATGCTTTTTGTTAGGTAGTACTGTTGTGCAAACATTATTTCCTTTAAGTGTCGCAGGTCCCCTGAGAGGGGGGCTGCTACTATTCCTCATTTAAGATGCAGTCACTGCCTGGTCACCTGGTGAGGAAGGGCAGAGCCAGGAGTCAAGTTTAGTGCTCCTCCACTCCCCCACCCCGCAAGGTGCCCCGGGATCTTCTCAGACGTCATTGGGCTGATTTGACCTCCAGTGAATTGGTCGTGGCACATGCCATAGGCAACCTTTCCTGAGGCCATAGGAGGGCTCCCTGCAGCTTAGATTTGTGTGGGGATTGTCTAGACGGATACCACTTAAAGTGTCGCCCTCACTCCATCAGCTTCACTCGAAGTCTCTTAGAAATGCCGGTTCCCAGGTTCCACAGACCCCTGAATGGGGGTTCTGGTATCTGTGTGTTAACATGCCTTCCATGTGTTTCGGATGTGAATTCTAGAACCACTACTTTAGAACATTTACTTGAGATTGGCATGCCTCAAACCATGTTCCATAGGAAACTAGTGTCCTGGGACCCATTGGTGGTTCTGGGTGTCCCCTGGCAAGGTCAAGTGAGTTTGGGAAAAGCTGCGTCTGCATATCCCTCTGAAATGTGTAGAATGTATGTTTGTATGTTGGTGGAACCTGTTTATTTAACCTAGCTAGTCCCAAATGCATTAGATTATGCAGACCTTTTTTGGCAAAGTTTCCAGGGGACACTGTTCTAGGCTGAGGTGACCTTAGGACAGCTTATACCCTTCCCTCCCTGTAAGAAATTAGGATGAATAACTACCTGTGGTAGTGTTAGTTCTGAACTTTTACAATTCAGGTCTGCCATGAGACTTCGATGAAGCTTAAGGTGACACCGACAAGTACAACCAAGTAGATGTTAACGTCGCTGAAACGCACATTATGTGGAATAAGTGCTTTTAATTCTAGAATTAGAATGGGAATCACTGTGTCTTCTTAAATGAGATTGGTTTCAGGATAGCATTACAATTACCTTGCATAGCACTTGATAAAATGTTAAGGGAACATATGAATGTCACATATATATTCATGGATTTTCAGTCACTTTGTGAGATTTTGATCTTTTTTATTTTCCAGTTTGGGACTTTTTTCCTTCTATATCTGAAATGATTATAGAATAGATTTTTGTGGGAATTTTTAAAACTATCCAAAACATTTTAGGGGCATTATAAAGCCCCATCCACAGAAGTATATGAAAGCACACAAAATGCTACAAATTTTGTTGATTTTAGTGCCACTACTAAGTAAATCAATTTTGCTTGTCTCGTGATTAATGTTTTTAAAAGTTTGTACATAGGTGACAAAGTGTTACTTTTTAAGCAACTAAAGGGCGTAAGCTAATTGTGGTGTCTGTTAAGTAGGATAATCAGATATGAGAAATTAGGATTTATTTAATGTCTTTCGAGTCCTCTCATCAGCACTAAGCTTCCTGCTCTGGGTTTTGAACTTGAGTATGTTTTCTTTACAGATGCTCTAACCACTTGGAGGTCTGCTGACTGTACCTCTTGAACATACTTATGATATTCTGCACATTATGGAAAAAAGCAAATTTTATAAGTTTGTGCTCTGCTAACTATAGATATTTATTGCTCTATGAGTTATCTATTTTTATAACCACCTGTGGTCTATCATATATTTTAATTCATATTTCTTACTAATTATGGTGATGGGAAGGGAGACATCCAGAAGAGAAGCTTAATTTGTAGGATTTCAGCCAATCTGTGAATGTAAACAACTACACCGTTGCCTTGCTATAATCTAATCTACTATAATGTGGAACAAATACCTATCTTGAAATCCATCCAGCAGGTGGATTTAAGTCTTTACCTATAACATGGCCCCGTGGCCTCAGCCGAAAGCGTAGTAAGGTACCGTGTACAAAAGGGATCTTTCGTTTTTCCATTAGTTCTAACCTAAGAGCCTTTTACTTCCATGTATACTGTATTTGTTTACAGACTATAGAGGTGGATCTAATTTAAAAGCTTGGTTTAATAAACACTTAACCCCCTAAACCTGTGCTACTGATCTTATCTTTTTTTAATCGGTTAATAGCTTTATTTTTTAGATCAGGTCTTTTTTTTTTCCCCCTGAATTGTGCTACATTAACAATAATAAAAAGGTGATTTTTAAAAGAATGTCTTGATCTCTAAATCCAGTCTTCAGACATATCTGTTCCATCTGCCTGTGTTCCTTCGCATTGCTTGCTGATATTTTTATATAATATAATTGTAGGATGGAGGCTTTCCAGTCCCAGCCAGCCCCTGGATTAATGAACTTGAAATCCATCCCCGTGCCCACCTCAAATATCTAGAAAAGCTAGGTAAATATAACCAATGTCTTTTTTTAATTATTATTATGTATGTATGTATGTTTGTATTAGTTTCAGATGTCCTTTTATATGCAGGGCCCTTCTCACAAAAAAATCATGAAGGAAATCTCCAGGAGCCCAAAGCAAATACGGGGCTGATAGCCAGAGTGGTGAGGCTGTGCAGTGGCTCTGTGACTGCCAGGGGAGGGAGTGGGAATTCTCTCCATTTTACCTAAGGGTGTGGGTTATAAAGATTCTGCTGGAACTACAGCCCTCCAAGGGCTACACTGTTGGGGGGGAAGGGGGAGAAGGGGGCTCAGAAAACCCATGTATAGGCACAAACAAAGGAGCTGGATGCCAGATGTAGAAAAAGGTGTCTCCTGAAAATCTGTAATCATGAGTCTGGCACCACGAATGGGTTTGGCGTTTGAATCTTTATATCCAGGAAACCACAAGCAAAAAGGGAGCATAAACATGGGAACTTGGGCCAGTAATACCAGCAGAGAGCTGGCAGAAGCAAAAACATGAAAACACTGCAGAAATCCACACTGGATCCAGGCAGCACAGGCTTCCCGAATAAGGCCCCGCTGAATATGCACTTAAAAATATACAAAATCATTATGAGCAAAAATCAATGGCATTTTTAAAACAGAAGAATTAGGTGCCCAGAGTTTCAGATAATTAATTGAGCAATATGATAGATGCTTTGAAAGGTAATTTAAAAACTAAAGACATAAAGGGAGCATTAAAGTATTAAGGACCAATTACTATGGGGAAGAAAAAAAAAACTCCCAACAAAGCAGACTTGAAAGCAAACCTATCAGAACATCTAGAAATGAATATAATTTAAATTATGTCATTGGACAGATTAAAGAGTAGATTTAATCTGGAGATGGAATTAGCAAACTGGAAAATAGATCTGAAGATACTAATAGAAAGCACACAAAAAATATTTCAGAACTTAAGAAGTAGGTGGAGTGCAGGATAAAAAGGTTCCACATACATCTGACAGGAGTTCCAGTAGACAGAACCAGCCTTTTGACCAAAATCTTTCCATTCCCCACCTCCAACCCCTGGCAACCACAGTTCTCTCTTTCTATGCCTTCAACTTACTTAGATTCCACATATAAGTGAGATCATACAGTATTTGTCTTTGTCTGGGTTATTTCACTTAGCATAATGTCCTCCGGGTTTATCCATGTTGTCAAAAATGGCAAAATTTCCTTTTTTTTTTTTTTTTGGCTAATACTCCGCTGTATAAGTATATACCACATTTTATTTATCCACTCATCGATGGACAGACACTTAGGTTGCTTCCATATGTTGGCTATTGTGGATAATGCTTCAGGGAACATGGGGGTGCAGATAGCTATCTCTTTGAGATACTGATCTCATTTCCTTTGGATATATACCCAGAAGTGGGATGGCTGGATCATATGATAGTTCTCTTTTTAATTTGAGAGGAACTTGCATGCTGTTTTTCATAGCAGCTGCACCATTTTACACTCTCACCAACAGTGCACAAGGGTTTCCCTTTTCTCTACGACCTCGTTGACACTGTCTTTTTTATAATAGTCAACCAACTTGACAAATTACAGGGTGCATTAAGTTTAATGATAAGGTACTTTTCCAATGGCTCTTTCACTTAACATTGTGTAAAATTCAGAGATGTTTTATTTCTTAGTTTTTGACGGGGAGCTAAAGAGCCACTCCTTCTGACTGCAGCTAGTTAGGGTTTTTAGAGATGACAGCTGACATGTGGATGTATCTAAAATCTAACGATATTCCCAATTAGAAACTAGTGAAACATTGACGACATCCTAAGGACACTCTAGTGTTTAAAAAGCACATGTTAAAAATCTCGGACCTTGCTGGTATTAATTCTGGAGAAGGAGGGACAACTACATACACAAAATCTGGTCTTAGCCAGTTAGCCCTGGGGAGGAGAACAGACAGACATACCCACAGACAGACACATTCTGACACAGCCTCCTGTGTCCAAACAAGGGCTGCCAAAATATATACAATGCGGTAGTGGCGAATGGGTAAATTCTTCCAAATCTCTTGATATTTCTGCAAGTTCCATCTCTTGTCTTAACTCCTCAAACATCTTTTTAGCTATGTCTTAGGGTAAATTATGCTATTGTAGCTGCTGTAACAAACAACACTTAAATCCCAGTGGCGGGGGGGCAGCCAGTTAGCTCAGTTGGTTAGAGCGCAGTGTTCACACCACTAAAGTTGCCGCTTCAATCCCCACATGAGCTGCTGAGCTGCGTCCTCCACAACTAGATTGAAACAACTACTTGACTTGGAGCTGATGGGTCCTGGAAAAACACACTGTTCCCCAATACTCCCCAATTAAAAAAATTAAAATCCCAGTGGCGTAATGCAAAAATAAGTTTTGTACCTATCATAGTCCAAATGTGAACCAAGTGGTAGGAAGGAGCAGGCTCTTTCTCCACAGCCATGTAGCAATCCAGGCTAAAGGAATGTCTACCATCTCCTATATATGACTTTCAGGTCATCCTAGAAATTGATATCCGATCAACACACAGGAGAAAAGTGAAGAATCAGAACATAACCCCTGGAAATGGTGTTTTTTTCTTTCCTATGTCATTGGCCGGAACTCAATTGCCTAACTGCTGAGGAGGCTGGGAAATGTAGTTTAACTGTGTATCTCAGAAAGAAATTAAATAATTTCATCAACACATGGCATTGTTTCTGCCATGAGCAGCTATTAATATATGGTTTTTCTCTTTTCCTATGGTGATAAGATTACCTGCTTTTCACTGACCTTTACAGTAATCCTATGAGCTAGACTGTATAGATATTATTCCCACTTACCAATGAGGAAAGTGAACTTCAAAGAGGAATTAGTCATGATTTGACTACATGACTAAGTGGATACTAAACTAGTGAAGTAGGGGCTAGATTCCAGGTCTTGGCACAGTACTACAACCCCCGCCCCCAATCAAACCAAAAGTAACATAGCTTGCTTCAGTAAACTGAATTGGTTATACCCTCAGTAAATTAGTAGAAAATTATGTGTATAAATTCCTCATAGAACTTATTTTCTCAAAAAAAAAGTTCACCAGCAATTAAGTTTATATACAATCATAAAAAGTTATAAGGACTATCTGGTAAAATTTTAATAGAAATATATAATGGAAAAGAATATAAAATTGATTTCATATAATTAATTCTTCAAATTCCAGCCTTTATTTTTTCAAAAATTGCCTCTCATCTCTTTCCTGGAACGCCTATCAAATGTAATAGATTTTTCTCTCAGGTTGTTTTCTACATTTCTTTTATTGCAATAATTGCTCATCAGTAAAAATTACACAGGTATTTCTGTTCACTTATATCAGTAAATTCAGAGGATAAAATCCTAGAAGTGAAAATGCTGCCTCACAGATATGTGTGTTTTATAGTTTTAAAAAACATTGCAAAATTAACCTTCAAAAGGATGGCTTCAATTTATGCTTCTGACCTCACTTTCTTTTCCTAATCACTTCTATAACCTTTATTAGAGGTGACTTTTATAATAACCAGGGAAGTAAATTAAACCAATAAATCCAAATAATGTGGAATTTTGTATTTATCAAGAACTTAGAAGTCTCTCCTACCAGTTTCACTGTAAAAACTAACATTTTTTTATTCAAACTATAATTTTGTTAAAGCAGCCATAATAGTTGTAATAATAGTTGGTGGTGCTGAAAGTTTATATAGGCACAACATGGGGCATGTAAGTGAGCTGTTTACAAGGAATGTTGAAACAAGAAACATTAATAATAATTTTTTTTAAACCCACAAATTCACCGTGTAGACAAAACCCCAGAAGGATCTTATTTTTAAAAGCTGGCATGGGGTAAGATGATTGAGGAAATTCCAGGCTCCAGCAAACTGTGACCCTCCTGTCCACTAGAGGTCACTCTTTGGAAATGGTTTTTCCTTAGGCAATTGGCAGCCTGCAAAAAATATTGGGCTGTAGGAAAAGTCATGACGCATTTTTGCAATGAAAAACATAGAAAAATACGTCATGGCTTTTCCCACAACCCAATAGCATCGTTGTTCCTGTGGCAATACTTGGTCAAGTTTTTAAAAGGCCACACACTTCTTATTAACTAAGCTGAGTTTGTGCTTGGCAGTTGTCAAGTGTCTAGGTTTCATTTTAACTTTCTAACTGAAAACCGACCATAAATTTTGATGTACAATAATTTTACTTTCACTCTGCCCTCTGTCCACTTAGACATCTCATTGGGTTTTGTTGCTTCTGGGTCTCTTTCCCTTTCTTGATGTTGGACACCCACTTATGTCTGTTAAATTCTGGCTTCTCCGTCTCGTTCAAACAAAGGCAAAACCACCTGCTTCCTGCTTTTCGCTCTCAAGAAAGACTCCTGAAACATACATGGAAAATACTTCTAAAGGACGGAACTTTCATGCTTTGAAGAAGTTTCAGCAAGCATGGTGGTAGACATTGAAAGAAGAAACCCTTCACATCCTAATCTTCCCTTTGGTTTACCTGCCTGTTATCTTTGGAGATGTTGTGATTTTCATTTAGAGGCCATTTTATCATGAAGCTAAGGAAATTTAAGCTTCAAGACCCTTACTTGTGCAAGTCCCTTCTAAGGCCCTGTACCTATCTTTGTTTTCTTAAACTCGTATTCTTTTTCTTAAAGAGTTCCCTGCCCTCAAGTTATAAAAGCTTCTGGCCCCTTAAAATGAGTCCACACCTAGTTTGGGGACTTTGGAGTCAAGTGGGGATTCAAATGTTGAACTTGGCTGGCTCTTGGCAAGTTACTTAACCTGTCTAGGCTTCAATTTTTCTTGTCTATAAATAGTGTCAGGTTTCTCGAGAAGTCAGAAAACAAGTAATTTGCTTTTCACAGTTCCC
>NW_017732287.1:588119-589299 GCF_001890085.2 Hipposideros armiger | reverse complement strand
GAGTGAAGGCGGTATCTCGGAAGAGGGAGGAGGGAAGGGAGCGTCCAGGGCCCAGCACCAGCTAAGTGAGACCAGACTGAAGTGTCCAGGGCAAGGCCTAGACACAAGCTCACACTTCATTTCTGGGAGGAGTTTATAATCTAGCACCCATTCTTCAGGATTTACTCATTTAGGGCCCTGTTCTCATGTTTTTTTTAGCTTTATTGAGGCATGTTGGGTTGCCGGAAAAGTCATGATGCATGTTTGCGACAGATGACCCTAGTTTGTTGTAAGCTAGTAGTTGAGTCATTCGCATCTATGTTATTGCTATGTCATTTGACAGCTGACCGTTCTAGCTTCATTTTTTTTTTAATTGAGAGATTTGGTTGAGCTTTGGAGATTTTACAAGTTGGAGATGGCAGACCAAACTGCACATTTTTGCCATATTTTACTGTTTTACTTCCATAAAGGGAAGAACGTGCCTCAAGCTTGTGAAAAGTTGCATAAAGTTTACGGTGACAATGCTCTACAAGAACGTCATTGCCAATGATGGTTCACAAAATTCTGTGCTGGTGATTTTGATCTCAATGATGCTCCTTGGTCAGGGAGTCCCACCGAAGTTGACGACAACAAAATAAAGGCATTGCTCGAGTCAAACCCACATTACATAACACGAGAGATAGCAGAAACATTGAACGTCCACCATTCAAGCATTCATGACCACCTGAAGAAGCTGGGATACTTAAGCAAGCTCGGTATTTGGGTTCCGCATAAACTCAAAGAAGTTCATTTAATGGCATGTATAAACATCTGCAATATGCTCATTAAACGTGAGAAAAATTATGTTTTTTGAAGCGACTGATAACTGGTGATGAGAAGTGGATTGTTTACAACAATGTGGTGCACAAACGGTCTTGATCCCAATGTGATGATTCGCCTCAAACGACATTGAAAGCAGACATTCATCAGAGGAAGGTGATGCTCTCAGTGTGGTGGGGTTTTAAAGGTAGGTGTCGTGTTTTTCGAGTTCCTACCAAGGAGCCAAACAATCAATTCAAATGTGTACTGTCAGCAATTGGACAGTTTGAATGAATCCATCATCCAGAAACGTCCAGAGCTTGTTAATTGTAAAGGAGTTGTGTTCCATCGTGACAATGTGAGACCACACACAAGTTTGATCACCTGTCAAAAATTATTGGAG
>NW_017732287.1:581747-586425 GCF_001890085.2 Hipposideros armiger | reverse complement strand
CCAACTTGTCTTTATACTACCCCTCCTTACCAGTGTTGTTTTCTCCACTGGCCGCTAAGCCCTAACTTGCCTTTAAACTTAGGTCAATTCTCTCTGCAAGTTGAACGTTACTGATCTCTTTGTGAATATGCCCTGTCTTTCTGACTAGATTACCTCCCTGGGCCAAATGGTTGTGCTGATACGACGGTGTGTCCTTAGAGTCCTGACCTCTAGGGGGCGCTCTGTTCCAGGTGGCTCTTGAAGTAATAATGTTAAACAGATGAACAAAGACATGGCAATGTGGAGATTTGCATCATGGCCCAATTCTTCAGCTCTCCTCAAATGCATGTCCTTAGCCATGGACTTGACATACAGTCTGTTTCCCAGCGCTTTGGATCTGGGCTTGGTTTTCTAACTTGCTTTGCCAATGCAACATGGCAGAAGTGATGGTGTGGCGGGTCCAAGCAATATATATAGTTGTCAACTTGTCTTTCTCCTAAACCTTGACTCTCTTTAGTTTCATTTCTAGGAGATAATATGAATCATATTTCAACTATTTTTATTACATATAGTAGCTGAAATTCATTCATTTTTAATTGCCGTCTAATTTTCCATTATGTGGATAAACCCCAAATAGTTATCCATTTCCCTATTGATGGTTGAAGTTTCTAAGTAATACAGAGAACGGTGGAAAAATATTCCTATGCATGCCTCCTACATACATGGATGGAACTTCCTCACATGTATATACTAGCAAGTCATGGGATATACATACTTCACATTCTCTGAATTATTGCTAAATTGCTTTCCAAAGATTTTGAACCAAACTACTACTCTCCCAGCAATATATAAGAATTCTCATTTCTCCATATTTGCCATCAATCACTTAGTGTCATCATACTTTTTATAGTTTTTTTGCAAATCTGATGGATCTAAAATGGTATCTGGTTGATAGTTTAATGCTTATTTCTCTGATTTCCAAAGATGTTTAGCCTCTTTCCACGTGTCTACTGACCCTTCCAGTTTCCTCTGTTATGAATTGTCTGTGCACATCCTCTGTCTATTGTCCTGTTGGGTTATTTGCCTTTTTTAAAAAATAGACTTGCTCTTACAAGTCTTTATATAATCTCTATATTTTATATTATAGATTCTATACATAATATCTATATAATATAGAAAGATCGTATATTGTATATACAATATATAAAGAATACTACATATTCTTAATATGCTTGGTTGCTTATATGCACTGCAAAAACCTTCTATTAATTTTTAACAGCTTTCTTGAGATATAGTTCACATATCATCCAAATACCCATGTAAAATGCACAATTCAATGGCTCTTAGCACACCGAATTTTAGAACATTTTCACAACCTCAAAAAGAATCCCTGGGGGCCAGCCGAGTGGCTCAGTTGGTTAGGAGTTAGCTTAAGAGCATGAGCTCTGAGCAACAGGGCTGCCGGTTCGATTCCCACATGGGCCAGTGATGCGCCCGAGCTGAGCTGCTGCTGAGCTGCCAACAGGTGGCAGGATGGCTCAGGTGGTGAGAGCACGTGCTCCTAACAACAAGATTGCCTGTTCGATGGTGGGCTATGCCCGCGTGCAACTGAGACTGAACTTGGCACCTAGAGTTGAGCTGTCACCTGGATGGCTCAGTGGATGGAGCGTGCGCTCTTAACAAGGCTGCTGGTTCGACTCCCGCATAGGATGGTGGCTACGCCCACCCGCAACTAAGATTGAACACAACACCTTGAGCTTAGAAGCCACAAGCTGCCAACGGGCAGCCAGATGGCGACTGGCGCCCTCCACAACTAAGATTGAAGAACAACTTGGCTGGTCCCCTTCCCCAACTCCCCAACACTGTTTCCCTCCCCCAATTCCCCAATCTAAAAAAAAAGAATCCCTGTACCCATTAGCTGTCCCCCATCCCTCCTAAGCAACCACTAATCTACTTTCTGTCTCTATAAATATGCCTATTTTGTATTTCAAATAAATGGAATCATATACAATGTGGTCTTTTGTGACGGGCTTCTTTTGCTTTGCATAATACTTTCAAGGTGTATCCATGTTGTGGAATGCATCAGAACCTTATTCCTTTTTATGGCTGAATAATATTGCATTGTAGGGATGCAGCACATTTTTGTTTACCGATTCACCTGCTGAAGTATTGTTTCCTAAAAATGTGACTGAAATTGAAAAGGATTTTTCTGATTTCTGCTCATCTGATGTGATTGCTTACTCCTGTCCTCCCCTCACACGTGATAAGAAAGATGTTTTTGGCCAAAATGAGGAAAAGGTTTATCGACTGGCTTTGAACTGTACTTTATTGCTGAGACTCCTTGGTTCTGACGCCCATAATGAAAGAGCTAACCCTAGAGAACCCTGTGTATCCTAAGTGTAGCCTCTGGGTCAACTGCGTCAGCATCTCCTGAAGCTCGTTACAAATGCAGGCTCTCCAGCCCTCCCCAGACCTGCCTGAATTAAACTCTGAGCTGAAGGAGATCCCCAGGTGATTTGGATGCCCATTAAAGTTTGCAAAGCACTACTCTGTACCACTATTTCTCACCCGGCGCCCGTACTGAAACTATGTGGAAGGCCTTTGAAACCATACCAGTCACGTGATCACGTGCCCACTTTTTAGAGAGTCATATTCCACTAGTCCAGAGTGGGTCCCAGACTCCCTGGGTGATTCCACTGAGCAGCCAAATAGCTTTGTTATGTAAACCACTTTAATTTAGAAATATTCATTCTACCTGTTTTAAGCCGAGTTTGCAATTTTTTTCTAGGGAAACTGACTGAACAGCTTTCCGGGAAGGCTTCGCGTGGCCCTTTTCTAAGGAACCGGAGTGTGATAGCCAGTTATACCTTCTGCTCTCTGACCTCCCTCTCCGGGTGCATATTCAAAGCCCTGTTGACAAACATGGTCTGTGTTTCTACAAAAACACAGCTGGAGCCCCTGTGAAAGGCAGCAATGCTACCCAGGCTGTCCTAGTTTTTCATGGTTCATTTTCAGTATCCAGTTTACAAACTTGCTCTGCCAGGAATAGCTATTACGTTAAGCAGTGTTTACCCAAATGTGACTTCTTCCTTGCTCCTGCCAACAGATTAAATACAGTAAGAACAAACATGTTGGGAAGACACCAGGATTTGTCTCTTTTTAAATAAACCCAACCTTGATCTTATCTGTGCTAAGGAAGCCCCGGCAGCAACAAGCTGTCAAATCTATTTCCCTCCCTTCGTCTCATCTCTCTGGGGATTTCCTTCTGTGCACTGGCTTCCTCAAGTGTGTTTATGTCATTGGGCTGTCATAGCCGTAGCCACAATGATCACCTCATGGGTCGGGTAGGCTGTACGGCCTCCACCTTTCATATCCACAACAGCTACTGGGGTTTTGTCTACATCTCCTTGTCATTTATAATCCTGCCCTACATCTGTCTCAGATAGTGTCACAGCAGTGCCCCAGCACTGTGGCTGAGGCCACTTTTCAGAGTTTAAAGGAAACAGGAGGGAGGGGGAAGATGCTCTGTTCTGTGCATCCTGCCATTATCCAACTCACAGATACCTGTGCAAAGGCACCTGAGCTTTCTGCCTACATTATTTTCGACCACCTCTGAGCTTGTGACACCATGACTTATTGAAAGGAGTGACCATGCAAGGATCACAAGAATCACAAGCCCTGAGGTTCCTGAAACCCACACCAAGCAGGGCGCTTACTGGGTGTTGAATGGCTTCTTGGGTTCTCTCCATGGGTAGCTGAATTGCTAAGCTGTTAACCTGATCTGTTTCTCTCACACTGGGCCAAAGAACCCTGCTTTATTTTCCAACTACCAAGTGCTAAATCTCCTGTATTTATAACACTTTCTTAATTTCAACCCCAGAACATTTCCCCATTACTAAAGCAGACTCCTTGGAGGGTTTTAATCCAGTAAAAAGTGCTCACACCTGGGCAACTCAAGGTATAAGGCTCATATTGAGGGACGACAGGCCCCACCTGACCCAGCATTTCAAAGCTCTTTCCATGGGGCCTGTTCTGTATAAACAGAAGCCAGCAAAGCTTGCTCAACAGTGTAGGACCTGGGGCCTGCCGCCCACAATGACTCCTGGTTTGGATCGTTGTTAAAGACTTTTGCTTAATTTGCTGGTACACTGCCTATCTGATCCCATTACAGAGCTCTGTGTGTGTGTGTGTGTGTGTGTGTGTGTGTGTGTGTGTGTCCCCTTTGCAAAAAACAGCCTGTTTTTTTCTTTCAGCCAGTCCTTGCCCACTCGCCTACCCTGCCCTTTTAATTTTATTAAACTGGTTTCATTCTTTTAAATTAGAGCTCCAATAAATAATTCAGTAATCTGAGGCTGATGTCCCTGCTTCCTGGTGGTAGAAGCATGTGCAGGATGTTTATTGATGATTTCCACAGAGGCGTATTGAGCCTTTTTGCAATGAGATTTTGTTTTCTTTCTAGCATCCAGTACAACTTCTGAGACATCTCGGATGTCCTTGGCAAACTCCAGCTTGCGTGCTCCTGCCCCTGCTTATGGACAAGGGTTTGATGCGAACATCATTTCTTTCATTTTAATACTTGTCGTGTCTGCAGAAGAGTCTGTGTTCCGATCAGTTCAGAGAGCTGAGTTTTTGTTGGTTTCTATTACAGAGCCAGGAGTGTGTGTGTGTGTGTGTGTGTGTGTGTGTGTGTGTGTGTGTG
>NW_017732287.1:578130-581452 GCF_001890085.2 Hipposideros armiger | reverse complement strand
TTTCTTTTTTTACATTTTTTTCTTTAAAGAAAGTGGTCATTAAAATGTTTCTTTTTCCTCTCAGTTTTTTAAAATGCCACATATATGGTTTTATTGTCAAAATTTTGATTACCCTGTATGATCCCACGGTTTTTATTTTACATTAAATCAAGAGCATTTTCCCATGGTATTAAATATTCTGAGAAAATATATTTAACTATTTGTAAGTCAATGGCATTTTAGTGTTTGTTTTTCAATTTTAGGATATACAACCTAATTATATCCATGGGTTTAATTATAGGCACTAAAATTATAGGATTTAAAGGGTATATTTTAAAAGCTGCCAATAAATACAACCAAACTGCCTACTAGTCATGTAGGTGGGCCCTGCTTACTGACCATCTAGCTGGCATTGAGAAATCTTTTGGAAAAATGCAACTTTGCCCATTTAACAGGTGAAAATAATATCTTGATATTCTAATTTGCATTTCCTCAATTATCAATGAGTTGACAACTCAGAGATAACAGCTTTTAGAAAAGGAAAGTAGTTTACTTCCAAGAAATACAAGACTCAGAAGGACCTGCTCATCAAATGAAAAACACAACAGGTCATTAAAGCTAAACACTGAAAAATTACCAAGGTTGTTCAACTTACAATTGATATGTTCATTGCTGAAAACCAGCAATTTTCTTACAGGGTTATCATTTCTGAAAAAGCTACGGCCAGTCTTCAGACAGCAGCATTGCAGAAGTCAGGGATAAAGTTGTTTGCATTAAGTAGTCAGCAACTTACAGGCAATGCTCGGGAGTTCATTTGGGGAAGGCTGGAATTAGACATGGTTGAAAGTGTTTATTGTTCCCTAACTGTGGGACTTAATGGAGGCAAGATGTCAGTTTTTCTACACCACAAGACATTTTGTGTGCAAAAGGGATCATGAATTTCTTCTTTGGTAAGTACACATTTGTGTCTTTTGCTCTGTTTAATTTTATTGGGGTTTATATATAGCTTATTGGATTTTATTTGCTATATGTTAAAAATCCATTGCCACATACTGCAAAAAAAATTTTTCCTGTTTCATTTGACTTTTAATTTGGTTTATGGTATTTTTATCATCGCTAATACTTATATTTTTATGTAGTCAAATCCATTGATTGTTTCCTTTACAATTTCTGTTTTGGTACCATGCTTTAAAAGTCTTTTCCCAACTCATTTAATATTGCGTGTAGGCAACTCACAACATGGGAGAAAGTGAAAATCATACATCTATTAAGGGATCAATATACAGAATTTATAAAGAACTCCTACAACTCAACAACAACAAAAACACACAACCTGATTAAAAAGTGGGCAAAGGAATTGAATAGACGTACAAGTGGACATACAAGAAGATATACAAATGGTGACTAAGCGTATGAAATTGGTGATGCTCCGTATCATGCACCATTAGAGAAATGAAAACCAAAACCACAATGAGCTAATACTTTCCATCTATCAGGATTTCTATTTTAAAAAACAAAACAAAACAGAAAATAACAAGTGTTAGTGAGGATGTGGAGAAATTTGAAACCTTGTGCATTGCTGGTGAGAATGTAAAATGGTGCAACTGCCATGGAGAACAATGCAGTAGGAGGTTGCTGGTTGGGGGCTTGATGAAAACTAAACAAAGGGTGAGTTAGCAATGTGGACAGACTCTGAGAGATAGAATTGGGTGTGCTCATCAGGCTCTTTTGATGACAGGAATATAAATTTTCTTAGACTACCCGTTCCAGTTACTATTGCTGTGTAACAAATTACCAAGGTGGTTGAACTTACAATTGATATGTTCGTTACCCAAAACCAGCAATTTTCTTACAGGGTTATCATTTCTGCAAAATCTATGGCCAGTCTTCAGACAGCAGCATTGCAAAAGTCAGGGACAAAATTGTTTGCATTAGATAGTCAGCAACTTACAGGCAATGCCCTAAATTTTGTTGATTAAGCAACAGTCATTTTATTATATCTCATAGATTCTGCAGATCAGGAATGTGGGCAGGGCTCAGGCTGAACAATTCTTCTGCTTTTCATGGTGTTGACTGAGGTCATTCAGTGGTACTCAGCTGGTGGATGGGTTGGTCTGAAGTATCCAATATGGCTCCTTGGTGGGTATGATTAGATGGCTGGATTCAGNACAAAATACGTCATGACTTTTCCGACAACCCAATAATTGACAAATAAAAATTGTATATATTGAAGATGTAAACGTGATAATTTAATATATGTATACACTGTGAAACGATTAACACAATCAATCTAACATATTCAACACTCATATTTAGCTTTTGGTTGTGGTGGTAGTGGTAAGAGCCCTTAAGATCTATTCTCTTAGCAAATTTCAAGTATAAAATACAGTTTAACTAACTGTGGCCACCAGGCTGTGCATTAGGTCCCCAGAACTTCTTACAACTGAGAGTTTGTGCCCTTTGACCAACATCTTTCCATTTCCCCCACCCCCAACCCCTGGCAACCACTGTTCTCTCTGCTTCTATCAGTTCTAATTGCTGAGATTCCACGTATAAGTGAGATCATACAGTATTTGTCTTTTTCTACCTGGCTTATTTCACTTGGCGTAATGTTCATCCACGTTGTTGCAAATGGCAGGATTTCTTTTTCTGTGGCTGAGTAATAGTCTCTGGGGGGGGGTGCGTGTGTGTGTATCGCATGTACCCACTCATCGATGGACAGACACGTAGGTTGCTTCCCTATGTTGGCTATTGTGGGTAATGCTTCAGGGAACATGGGGGTGCAGATAGCTATCTCTTTGAGATACTGATTTCATTTCCTTTGGATATATATACCCAGAAATGGGATAGCTGGGTCGTATGGTAGTTCTATTTTTAATTTGGGGGGAACTTGCACGCTGTTTTTCATAGCAGCTGCACCATTTTACAATCCCACCAACAGTGCACAAGGGTTTCTTTTTCTTCACACCCTTGCCTGTACTTGTTATCTATTGTGTTTCTGGTAACAGCCATCCTCACAGGTGTGAAGTGATAGGTCACTGTGGTTGTGGTTTCCATTCCCATTGATGGTTAGTGATGTTGAGCATCTTTACACATACCTATTGGGCCCCATTCTCATTTGGTTCTGCACTCGCAAATGTGTGAAAGCCACTAAGTATCAGTTTAAAATCAAGTGTTGCAATGCCCAGAGGAATCACTTGAGGGCAGCACTACACAAGGGTAATGGAACCAACATCATTGATGCAACATATACTGAGGGCATATAATGTGCGAAGTGAGTTTGTAACTATGGCACTGACCTAGCCTGGGAAGTCAGGGAGGAATTTCCTGAGGAAGTGACCCC
>NW_017732287.1:562632-573220 GCF_001890085.2 Hipposideros armiger | reverse complement strand
TGGGACTGTCAGTGGGAGAGTCTACACATGACCTACTCAGATGGTTGTCTCACGGTAGTTAGACTTCTTACATGGTGGCTCAGGTCTCCCTGAGTGAAGTTCCCAAGAGAACCGGATGAAAGCTGTGTGTCTTTTCTTACCTGGCCTTGAAAGTCACAGTGTTATTTCCACTGCATTCTGTTGGCTACAGCGTAAGTCCAGCCCAGATCAAAGGGGAGAGGGATTATATGCCATCTCCTGATGTGGAAGTAGTAAGGTCACATAGAGGAGAATATGTGGGATGGAGATATTGTTGTAGCCATCATTCGAAAATACAATATACGCTACTGCTAAGAAAAAGATTTATCATAAAAACACAACAAGCCAGCTAGAAAAACCCTGGGAGGAAAGCAGGGTAGGACCAGCAGTAGCTGGTCTGTGACCTCCTGCATATCTGCTTGGGTCCCTTTCTGCTCACTGCTTTTCTTGGTCTTCCTCCATTTCCTCTGTTCCTCCCGAGACACACACACACACACACACACACACACACACACACACACACACACACACACACACACACACCCCTCCCACCTGTGAGCTACCATGGCCTCTCCTACCTTTCTCGTGCTTCCCCCAAATGTCTTAGTTCAAAATCCTGAGAGAGACTCTGATTGGCTCAGCCAATATTTCTCAGCAGCCCTTGGTCCAATCACTGGAGGGGCTGGTACAGCTTGGAAGTAAAGAGGAGCTAGGCAGCTGTCAGATCTCACTGCCACTGGTTCTCACACTTGGCTGCACATTTGAATCACCTGGGCAGCTTTTTAAAAAATACTCATGACCTGGGTCCCATCCCCAGATGTTCTGATTTAATTGGTTTGGGGTTAGAGACTGAGCAGGGGTATTTTCTAGATACATAGTACCCCTGCTTCTCCCACAGTCACGGAACCCTGCTGCTGGCTGTGGTACCCTGGGAATTACTAAGAAGTTGGACAAGTGTCATTTACCAGACAAAAAAAAAAGAAAAAAACCCCAGGCTTTTCTTATTTTTATCATTGAGCATGTGTTGTTGTTTGTTCGTTTCACAAATAAAATATTAATATCAACGTATTTGTGAGCTAGAAGGGACCTTAGAGACAACCAAATATAACACATTCATTTACAGATATGGGATAAAGGGATCAACTCATCCTGGTTTGCCTGGGGCTTTCCCAGCTTTAGAACTGAAACTCCCACCATGTCCCAGGAAAATCCCTCTGTCCCAAGCACACCAAGAAGTTTGGTCATCCTATATGGAAACTCTATATCCATCAGCATCACTTCCCATTCTCCTCAGCCCCCAGCTGCTGGCCACCACTTATATCTACTTTCTGTCTCTATTGATTTGCCTATTCTGGGCATTTCATATAAATTTAATCCTACAGTATGTTGCCTTTTGTATCTGGCTTACTTTACTTAATGTTTTTAAGGTTCCTTTATGTTGTAGCTTTATCAGTACTTATTTATTTTTATGGCTGAATAATATTCCATTGTATGACTAACATTCATCAGATGATATACATTTGGGTTGCTTCCATTTTTTGGCTCATGAATAATGTTGCGACGCATATTCATGAGCAGGTTTTTGTGTGGACATATGTTTTTAATTCTGTTGGATATGCACCTAGGAGTGGAACTGCTGGGTCATCTGGTAACCTTATATTTACTATTTTGAGGAAGCCCCATACTGTTTTCCACAGCAGGTATACCATTTTACCTTTCCACCAACAGGGCACAAAGGTTCCAGTTCTCTGCATCCTCACCAACACCAGCTATCTGTCTTTTTTATTATAGCTGTCCTAGTGGGTATGAAGTTTATATCTCAGTGTGGTTTTGATTTATATTTTCCTGCTGACTAATGATTTAAGCATCTTTTCATGGGCTTATTGGCCATTTGTATGTATTCTGAGAGAAATGTATATTTAGATCTTTGCTCATTTTTAAATTGGATTATATGTCTTTTTATTATTGAGTAGTAAGAGTTCCTTATATATTCTAGATACAAATCCCTTGTCGAATACATGATTTGCAAGTATTTTCTGGCAGTCAGAGGATTTTCTTTTCATTTTCTTGGTGGTGTCCTTGAAGCACAAAATTTTTAATTTTGATGAAGTTCTACTTATCCATCCACTTTTCCTTTTGTTGCTTGTGTTTTTGGTGTCATGTCTAAGAAACCATTGCCTAATCCAAGGTCATGAAGTATATGTGTTCTTCTAAGAGTTTTATAGTTTTAGCTCTTATATTTAGGTCTTTGACTCATTTTGAGTTAAGTTTTATATGTGGCAGGAGGTAGAAGCCAACTTCATTCATTTGTGTGTGTCTATCCAGTTGTCCCATGACCATTTATGACATAGACTTCTTGCCCCATTGAATGGTCTTGGCACCCTTGTCAAAAACAAATTGACCATAGATGTATGCGTTTCTCTCTGGACTCTCAGTTCTATTCCATTAACCTATGTTCTACCCTTACAGCGGTACCACACTATCCTGATTACTGTAGCTTTAGAGTAAGTTTTTAAATAGGGAAGTATGAGTCTTCCAGCTTAGGTCTTTCTTTTCAAGATTGTTTTGGTTATTGTGGGTCCTTATGATCATGTCATCTGCAAATAGACGATTTATAGTTTACATCTTTCTTTCCTATCTGGATGCCTTTGACATCATTTTCATGCCTAATTGGCTTGTCAATTAGTTGAATGTTAAATAGAAGTGATGAGAGCAGATACTCACTGTTATCTTGTTCCTGATCTTACAAAGAAAACCTTCCGTGATCCACCAATAAGTATGATGTTAGCTGTTGGTTTGTTTTGTTTTGATCAGGTTTAGGAGGTTCCCTTCTAGTCCTAGTTTGTTGAGTGTTTCTATCATGAAAGGGTGTTGGATTTTGTCAAATGCCTCTTCTGTGTCTATTGAGATGGTCATGTGGCTTTCTTCCCTTTATCCTATTAATGTGGTATGTATTACATTGATTGCTTTTCATATATTGCCAACCTTGCATTCCTGGGATAAATCCCATTTGGTTATGGTGTATAATTCCTTATATATATTGCTGGATTATGCACACTAGTATTTTGCTGAAGATTTAAAAATCTATATTCATAAAAAATATTGGTCTACGGTTTTCTTCTGATGTCTCTGTGTGGTTTTGATATAAGGGTAATACTGGCATCACAGAATGAATTGGGAAGTGTTTGCTCCTCTTTTTTTTTTTTTTGGAAAAGTTTGTAAAGAATTTGTATTCATTCTTCAAATATTTGGTAGAATTTACCAGTGAAGCCATCTGCACGTGGACTTTCTCTGTGGGTAATTTTCTTTATTACTAATTCAATCTTTTTACTTGTTATAGGTCTCTTCATGATTTTTTTTTTTGAGTGGTTACACAATACTGTATCAGATGGAGTATCAGCCAGTTCTTAGATTTCTTTTGGGAGGATCAAACACTAAGAAGAGGGAAAGGGGCTAGATTCACACTTATGCAGGTGTTCTTTCAAAAGACTTACCGAGCACATCTGGTTGATTCCATGCTATGTCCTGAGGCTACCAACACAAACAGGACAGTCACAGCAACAACCCTTAGGAACATGGAGTAGACAAGCTGATTTCAGATCTGAGTTTGGGTGGTCCCTCCTGGGTGTGAGAGGAAACTCAGGTGTGCGTATCTGTGCGTAACTCCAAATGGTAATGCCGTAGAGTCCTCTGGCACTTTCCCAGTTACCAGTTACCGAGCACTTTTTCTTACAAAATCTCATTTCAATAGACCCTTACGGACCACTTAGCAAAGTCCATTACCCTTCTTTCCAAAAGCTGAGAAAGCCAAGGTTCAGACAAGACCAGTATGAATTCAAACATTTAGGTAATGCCTCTCCTGTACCAGAAGCAAGGAAGGTACTAGGGGAAAAAGATGAAATGATGAGGTCCTTGCCTGCAAGAAGCTCTCAGTCTGAGATAGAGAGACAAGGAGTCAGAGGTGCACTTACATGTTACAAGTCTTTGATGGACAGACATCTCTACAAGGTGAAATGGGGGCAGAGTAGTGGGAGCCTAAGGAAAGCCTCACCACCAATGTGACCCATGAGCTATGGCTTAGGAGCAACTTGACCATTATACCAGGAAGTCACAAAAGTCCTTCAAAACTAGTGTGACCATAAGTCCTAGTTTCTCCAGAATAATCCTGCTTTACTTCTGTTATCCCAGTTTAAGTGTCAGTGCCCCCTTTTGCTCTCAAAGCACCTACTTGACATTTACATAGTTTCAAAGCATTTCCATAAAAGAGTATTATAATTACAAAGGGGAAACTATTAACTTTATGGTAGAGAAATCTGGCAAACACTTAGCCCAGTGACCAAGGTTATCATTATCACTAATGGGACAAATAAACATTATGGGCCTCCTGATATGATGTGCTGAGCAGGACACAACAGTATTTTTGTGGTATTCTTGCCCAAAATACATACACTGAATCTAATAACTAAGAAACATCAGACAAACCCAAATTGAGGGACAGTCTACAAAAACAGTGGTCTATACTCTTGAAAAATGTCAAGGTGACAAAAGACGAGAAAGACAGAGCCTATTCTAGATTAAAGAAGACTTTTTTAACAATGACATCTAAATGCAATGCATAATATGGGATTAGACCCTAATGGAAAAAAAGGAACATTAGTGAGTCATGTAGTGAAATCTGAATAAAGTGTGGGGATTAGGTAAGAGTACTGTAATCATGGTAGAATGTCCTTGGGTTTAGAATGGATGATAAATAATGGGAACTCCCTCTCCAGAACCCAGTGAGATTCCAGGTACACATAGCCTAGCCCCAAGGCATGGCCTGCACAGGCAGAAACCATTTTTACTTTCCTGTCTTACTTCACTGCATGTCAGCTCCCCACATAAACCAGAGGCTGATAGATTACCCAGGCCCCTGGCTCTGCCTCTGATCTCTGCTCTGTGAAGCACCTGGAAGCACCGGAAGTTGCTTCGCTGCTGGGAGGAGACCCCTGGCTCTCTGCAAGCTCAACCAGAAGCTTTGTGGCCATGGCTGGACAACCCATTGTCTGGTATTATCTGATCTCTCTCAGTAGGATTTGCTTTCCTGTTGATACCTGATGCTCTCAACAATGAGCATAAAAATAGAATCTTCCTGAGTAGTCCAGGGCTTTAAAATTACCAACAAAACAGTTTAGCAGATGCCTGTGTTGATCTTAGACATTTTTTTAAGTGTTATTCTTTTTGACACTTACAAATGAAGGTAAACTGGACATCGCATTCAAATAATCCAATTTTCCATTCTAAGGTAGTGAGGTGGGGATTAGTGGAGGTGTGCTGGTTTGGGCAATCCTACAAACAACAGATATTTGGGTTGATGTACATACATTATTATAGTTCTTTGTTACACATTAATGTCATTGATAACGTTTGAGATGCTACCACCAGTCTGGCTACATTGAAGTGCCAGGGCTCTGGAAAAAATGATCACTTGATTTGGAAAATAGCAAATGAAGAGATTTCCAAAAAGAAGACTTTTTTTTTAATGTCAGAGAAAAGTACACATTCATTCATTCAAGTTTTATTAAGGGTCTTTGAGTTGGTGTGGTATTTCGTAGGGTACTGTTTATTGCTTTGTCCACATTTTGTAAAATCAACCATTAATTTAAAAACACAAATCTTAAAAGTCATTCTTTTCAACTTTGCAGTTGACTCAAAACTGGGACAATGGCAAATCAAAAAGATGACATGATCAAGATTTAAATGATTTCAACATATCAGCAGGCTGTAACCAACAAGATAAAATGAAAACTGCTGTATTTAAATACAAAATAAATAAACCTGCACAGGTGCAGGACAACAGGTGCCTGGCATTGTCCTAGTTCATGTGAAAAGGTTCGTTGCAAAAACCAAGTAAGATAATACAGTTTTAGGCTATACAAATAAGAAAAAAAGGAGTCATGACCCTGAGAAATAAAAGCAGTCCCCTGGCACTGTGCATGTCCCTATCTCCTTGGAGACGCTGTAAGCTCCATGAGGCTGGGGTTGGGTTCCCCTTGCCCTCTACGAGGTTCCAGTGCCTGGCCCACAATATGTGCTCAATGCACAGTTGATGAAAGAATGAAGAAATACTGAAATGAATACAGGCACCTCACTGTCTGGGGGAAAATCTAAAATAACATCCATCCTGAGGAGGACAACCAGAATGGACCCGGATATGATTAACTGGATGACAGAAAGCTTGGGCTGAATGTGTCGGATGAACTTGATAGTGATCTTAAAATATCCAGACGGAAGTCATGGGAAGGAGTAGAATTGTGCATGTTGGTCCAGAGCCCAGAACTGCACTTCTGGGTGAGAGAGAGGCAGGTCTGGGTTTAATGTAATAACCGTCTCACAGTGATAACTGGTGATGGAAGATGGAACAGCCTTGCACAGCAGTATGTCCTCTCCCATGGAAGAGATCCAGCAGTGCTTGACAGGTTTATGAAGACCCTTCTACTGAGGAAAGAATTTTATTTCCCCAAAAATAATTTTATTAGGTTTTCTCAAATACAGAAAAATATGAAGAAGGAAACAAAAAACTTACCAAAGGTGGAAAAGAAAAATACTGAAAACTATTTAAAACATTATTTTAAATTCTACTTGTTAAGGGTTAAGTTGCTAGTGGAAATGCAAGCTGTAATTTCTAGCTGGAGCCAGATTTGGAAGGTCTTGAATATCTCACCCCAAGAATCCAGATTTTATTTACATGTTCTTAAGTGGCTTCTTGGTTTTTAGCACCAACGTTGGCATTCAAAAGCTGAAGTGTTCAACCGAAGTTTTTCTGAGAAACATATGTGGGTTGCTTGCAGCCATCAAGGATCATATAACTTGAAACTTCACACCTTCTCAGAGCAGAAAACTTCCAGAAAGAAATGAATCTCATTTATTGCTAAGCCTGCTGGGTTTGTTTGTTTCTTTAAACATAAATCTCTATAACATTCACCCAAACCTGCAATTATATTGTCAGAATTGGGTCTATAAAGTAATGCAAGTCCTCTCTTGGGGCTGCAACCAGGGAGCCCATTTGTCAGGCCCTGGCTGTATTCCTTGTCACCCAGAGGAGGACGGAAGAGCAGTTTTTATGAGCAACTTTTCTAAGAGAGCATGCCTTAAAGTCAGGACTTCACGCCTGTGGTGGACAGCTATTGATTTGTCAGATCAGGACAGCACCCCTCCCCTCTTCTGGCTCGAAGCATTGCCCCTATCCTGTCCCAACCCCGTGCTTAGAGACATCTTATTATATTTCAGATATCACCCCCTAGGCCACAGTGACTGGTAGAGTTGTAGACCCCTGACCCCAAATAAGCCATTCACATTATTTAATCTCTTACCACTGTATAAAGATCCTCCCCAAACTGGGCCAAAGGCAAGAGGGGCATCCCTCTACGATGATGGAACTGAAGATGGGAGCCTGAGAATCACGGTTGGCCATGTCCTCCATGCCTGGCAGAAACCCACTGAGGGAATGAGGACAAAACATGGTGTGGCAGATGGTGTTTCCAAAAAATGGCCACAGTAATATTTCTCATCCCATGTGCTTTTCCAGAACCTGGCCACTCCCCATCAAGAGGTGGAGTTTATGACTGTCCCCATTCCTTGACACTGGGTGGGCCTTGGTGACTGCCTCCACTGAGAAAGAAGGGCAGAATGATACGATCTGATGTCTGAGGCCAGCTCGTAAGAGGCTATACAGCTTCCTCCTGGCTCTCTCTCTGATGCTTGTCCTTGGAGTCTAGCTATCACAGTCTTTTTTTTTCCTTTCTTTTTTTAAAGGTTTTATTGGGGAATTGGGGAAGGGGAGCAGCCAAGTTGTTGTCCTTCAATCTTAGTTGTGGAGGGCGCAGCTAGCTCAGCTCAAAGTCCAGTCACCATCTGGCCGCCCATCAGCTGTGGCTGCTCAGCTCAAGGTGCCGTGTGTTCAATCTTACATGCGGGTAGGTGTAGCCCACCATCCCCTGTGGGAGTCGAACTGGCAACCTTGTTGTTAGGAGCACGTGTGCTCACCAACTGAGCCATCCTGCCACCTGTTGGCAGCTCAGCAGCAGCTCAGCTCAGGCACAGCTCACAGGCCCATCTGGGAATCAAACCGGCAACCCTGTTGCTCAGCGCTTGTGCTCTTAATCAACTGAGCCACTTGGACAGCCCCAATGGGATCATAGTCTTAACTAGCACACATTACTACTTTCTTCTGTGTAACAGCAAGAAAGGAAATGTGTATGGGATGTTCTGTTCCTTCTAAACTGCCATGCAACTGAGCTTTTTATAACAAAATATTTTATACATAGTAAAAAAAAAAAAAAAAGGACCCAGGGTTGTGGATAAAGAGACTGCCAACTTAGAGTGGCTGGCCCTTCCTAGCAGTGTTTTGTCCAGAGCCGTCCTTCTCTTGGAGAAACCCAGATGTGACCTGACAGCCTTTTTTCCTGAAGCAGTAATGGATATAATGGGTAAGTCTGCAGATTTAAGAATCAGAAGAGAGTCAGGTTTAAATATCAGTATCACTTTTTTTTATCGATCATCAGCAATTTACTTCTCAGTTTCCTTGACTGTTAAATAGAAATGACTTAGGTTGTATTTCCCAAAAATAGACCCTGAGACCCGGATTCGTGGGAAAGTGATGTATCAGGAAGTGTTCCCGGGAGAAACCTGTTGGGGGAGTAGATGGTAGTATTATAAACTAATATCTAGCCACGCCCCTAGTCATTTTGCCTCACTTCCACAGGTTTACAAACTGCTAGGCATTTGCAACTAGGCCCCAGGCAGCCTGAGGGTCATTCTGGGATAAAGAAACCAAACAGACTCAGGTGCCATCTGGAGAACTTGTGGGTAGGGGAGGGGTAAAGAAATCCAAGGGGATATAGAACCCTGACAGCACCAACTAGGGGATAACAATAGTACTCACCACCTCGTGTAGTTATTGTGCCTGGTTCTTGGTCACTACTTAATTTAAAAAGAAGAAAGAGGAGGAAAAGAAGAGGAGGAAGTGGAGGAGGAGAAAGAGGTAATGAAGAAGGCGGAGGAGGAGGAAGGGCAGGAGGCCTCCTCGGGAGAGCTGACTCCCTGTGTGTCTGTCATTTGTAAAGGGAAGAAGCCGAGCTGACCAGGCTCAGGCTCATTTCTTTACTCTTCGTGACCAAAACACAAAGTTGAGCCTAGCCAGGCCTCCTCTCCTCTCCAGTCTTAAAGAGAACTTTCCTGGTACTGTGAAGAATGAATCTCGGGTGTGCCCATCTTTGGCGTTTTGGGGGGAGGTCAGTGTGGGTCATGAAGAGGAGAATTGTGTGCACAGAAGCTCAGGACATTAGCAGTCAGTTTCGAAGAGCAAACCCCAGAATAAAAAGCCTGATATCAGAGGAAAGAAGGATGGGAGAATGCCAGCAGACTGTAGGACAGCTGGGAGTTACAGGAAAGGGTTTCCCACAAGGTGTGTTCTAGTTACTATGACTGGGTTACAAACCACGGCAAACTTAGTAGCGTCACACAATAACCGTTTTATCATGCTCCTGTATTCTATGGATCTGGAGATTGGTAAGGACTCAGTGTGGATGGATTATCTCTGCTCTACAATGTCAGGGGCCTCCACTGGGAAGACTTGAAAGCTGGGTGGGAGTCACTTGATGGCTGGGGGCTGGAAGCAATTGAACACTCACTCACATATATAGTGATTGATTCTGGCTGTTGGCTAGGACCACAACTGGGCTCTTTCACCAGAAAACTTGCATGTGATCTTTCCACATGGCTGCTTGCGCTTCCTGACAGCATGGTGGCTGGATTCTAGGAGGGATCCTCCCAAGAGAGCTAGGTAGAAGCTGTATTGTCTTTTATAACCTAGCCTTGGAACTCATGTAGTGTCACTTTCAGTGTAGCCAAATTCAAGGGGACAGAAAATAGATCCAGACTCCCAATGGGAGTTTATATGAGGGAGATCAGTCCACTTCTGTCTTTCTCTCCACCAAATAGTACCTGATGAGTCAGTCAGAGCTGTGCTGCTTATCAATTTATTGCCTCTCAGCTCCCAATTCACCCTTGAACATATGCTCTGTGATCAACAGAATACGCGCATGTTCAAAGCATTACGCCTGTCTGTTGAGCATGATGTTAACCAAGCCTTCCCTGTAGAGGGCGCTGGAGGGACACTGAGGAGGAAGACGCTCTCGTGCCTTTTCTGGAGTCAACCCTGTAGGCTGTATGGGTTTGAGAACCTCGGATAGAGCCCACCCACCCATCCGGGTTGTCCTTCTATCTGTGAATTGAGGGTTTGGGTTTCTATGGTCTCTATGCCTCCTTCCCTCCCAAAAAATCCTAGCTTAGTCCACAGCCTTGAGACAATGGGCACGGGGAGCAGCTGATGCAAGCAAGTCTCTTTTCAGAAGCGTTTTCAGGCTTAACTAGTGCAATGTGCGAAAGAGGACAAAGGACAGTGACAAAGGAGGAAGGGCCTTGTGGTCTCCAAATAGGGGTTACAAGACTCAAATCACCTGATGAAAATGTTCCCGAATGTTCTTCATTATCAGAAGAAAATCTTATTCCATTCTTTTTTTTTTTTTAA
>NW_017732287.1:551501-557447 GCF_001890085.2 Hipposideros armiger | reverse complement strand
GGGTCCGACATCTTGATGAAAGGAGTATCAAAGAATTTGCAACTGTGTTTTCAAACCACCGCCATAGCAGAACACAAATTCAACCTAAGCCCAGACACCAGACGTGAGTGACACCATCTCGGATGCTCCGGTCCATCTGCCAGCTGACCTCCACTGACACCACAAGGATCAAAAAGAAACCAGCCAAGTCCTGCAAACATTCCTGACCCACAGAATCTGTGAGATATAATAAAATGGTGGCTGTTTTAAGTCACTAAATATTGGGGTAGTTTGTTACACAGCAATCGTAACTAGATCACATGTCTTTACTTCATGTAATCCTTACGGCAACCACTATTGTTTCCAGATTAGGAAACCAGGGGGGGAGTTAAGTAACTTGCCTGGCACTGCCCAGCTAATAACTAGGATTATAACCGGATCTTTCTGAGCAAGCAATCTTTGCTCCCTTCTACTGTCACACAATGCTACAGATGCCCTGGGAGGCCTCCCTCATGCTTTTGTCTGAGCCAGACTTGTTCCAAGATTATTAATTATGAAAACAAATACCTATTCCCAAGGTTCTAGGGCAAGACTCCAGTAGACATCACTATGGCTCCAGCCTCAGAAAGATCTTGGAGAAAACTGTTTGCTTATTTGTTTATTTGTTTTCCATACCTCCCTAGGTGTCAGAAAGGACAGGAAGGACAGGAAGCACCTGGAGAGAACAGGAGGTTTATTATCACTAGTTGCGATGTCACTCTGGGGCAGTAATTAAAGTGCCCTCTACTGCCCTCCCACAGACTGACTTCCCATCTCAGTTAATGGCAATTTCATCCTTCCTGACATTCAGGCCAAAAACCTTGGACTCATTGTCAACTCTTCTTTCTCTCACACCCCCATCCAATCCATCAACAAATCCTGTTGGGTCTATTTTGAAAATACACCCAGAATCCAACCACTTCCTGCCTCCTCCACTGCGACCACCAGGATCAAGCCACCATCATCACTTATCTGGACTTTTGCCGTCGTCTCCTCACTGGTCTCCCTGCTATCTGCTCCCTACAGATAAGAGCAGCCCTTATGAAACCCACCTCTAAATGTAACCCTCCTCTGCTTGAAACCTTCCAATGGCTTCCTTCCCTCACTCAGAAGAAATTCCAAGGTCCTTACCACAANGGCCGGCCCCTCTTATTCCATTCTTGGTGGTTTTAAGATTTATGTTTTGGGAATTTCAGCATGAGAATAAATGGATACGTCAAAACTACTATTTCTACTATTCTGCTAAATAGAAGTGAACTATATGATATTAAAACTGAATCTTAGCATGCCTCTTTCCCCACGGGTTCTGGATCTTTACATAAGGGATCAGTTATTATCATTCTATAATATAAAGTAGCACTTTTATGTTTTCAAGATCAAAATATATCATTCTACAGCTACAGACAAGTCATACATTGTAAATAGTTTTAGCTTTCCAGCATGTATTAATAATTTAAAAAACTGTAAATATTGAAAGATAATAATTTTTGACTGCAGGGTACATTGTGTTTTCCAAACTTTGGTTTTGCAGCAGCAGATCCTGTTAAGTAAAAAGATTCTGGAGTCATTTCTGTATTTGGAACACTCCCTGGGTTTTGGTCATATTCACCGCCTCCTGTGTTTTCCTCTGCCTGGTATCTTGTAACTCCATCATTCATATTTTTCTTTTCCTACCACACTAATGTCCAATTATTCCTTAGTTAATAGGCTCAAGCCCAATTCAGTAAATAGAATGAAATCATTAAGGCTGCACTTAATCAATAAATCTCAATAGGAAATACCAGTCCTCTGGTGACTGGCTGTTAATCCTTCAGTAAACACCTCCCGAGTACCTACCATGTGTCAGATTCTGGTCTAGGCATGGAGGGCACAAGGATAAAAAGAGAAAAAAAAACAAAAAACAGGGCTCCTCTTCCCAAGGAACCCACAGTTTCCATCAGGAGACAGCAGGACCCAGTGTGACCTGCACTATAATTACAGTGACCAGGTAATTGATCCTCAAGGTGGGACTGTGATGGGAGTCAGAGGGGACAGTATTAATATGAACCTAGACATGACATGTCCCTGGTTCTAACAAAAGTTTATACAACATGTTATGGGAAGTGGCTGGGAAAACAAAACAACTGAAATTAAAACTATCATCCATTTCAGATCCCCTAGTGCTTTCAAGCTATGCTTTGAAAAATTACGTGCAATTAAGTTATTTAACTTGTGAAGAACCTTTATTCAAACGACCCTTGTATGAAAGGCATTTTTAAAAGCAAGGCTACCCAGTGTCATTTTTGAAAGTTGTATGAACATTTGGATACATGGAGAAGGTTAAACATAATTTGTTCCTGGAACAAGTATGCCATAAATATATTCATTTAATATCAAAAGTTAATAAACCAACTCTAATGGAGTAATTATTTGAAAGCTCCCATCCAAATCTTCCCTTTTTTACCCAGCACTCTTTAAAACTGCAATCCTAGCTACAGCAGATAATTATATATGCTTGTCTGGCTTAAGGAGTAAATTAATTTTGCATGTAATTCTCCCCAAAGATCTATAGGACAGGCAATTCTGCTTTATACTTTTTTTCAGAATGGCAAAAAAAAATAACACAAGATAACTGATATGAAACCATACCTTGTTATGTTTAAAATGTCAGACTATTTAAAACCTACTTGCTTAGATATTTCGAAACCAGAAAGCAAAAGCTTTCCTAGAGGGACTTAGAACCCTGTAAAATAAATTTCCTGCATATGTCTTTAATGGCTGTGCCTATCAACAAATATGTTTGTTTTCCCAAGTCAGCTGCATGGGGCGAGGTGGACTGTACACACTCTGTATACAGAGGTACTCAGAGGGAACAAAGTCTTATTTGCCATGCAAACAGGCCACTCCATCAGGCAAGTCGGAAATTCTATTTGCACGTGTGTTGTAGGTACCTGAGCAGTAGGTGCACTGTGGAAAGATACCAGGACACACGGTACCTGATATTCTGACAAATGTGGGTTGTCTCTGTCTGGATGCTGGACTCAGGCTGGGTACTGAGTTCAGGACCCAGCTTTGAGCACCCACCCATCTGGGCTGTCCTTGTATCTGTGAATCGTGAGTTTGGGTTTCTAGGTCTCTAAGCCTCCTTAGGCCGAAAGAATCCTAGCCTAGTCCACAGCCTTGAAACAATGTGTCATGGGGAGCAGCTGATGCAAGCAATTCTCTTTTCAGAAGAGCATTCAGGCTTAATTAGTGCAATGTGCGAAAGAGGACCGGGAAGGTGACAAAGGAGATGTGGTAACCCCTATTTGATACACAAGGCCCTTCTCCCAGCCTGTGAGTCCCCCAGGAGGGCTGGGCTTCTTTGGGATACTTAAAAACATAAAGATTCAGGGTAATAACATAAGGCCTAAGTCCCTTACAACACTGCCTCATTTCCCAACAAATAATAATGATTATTATCACCAAAATCAGCCCACACCTCTTGCATTTGCCTACTACGTACAGTCCTTAGATACTGCAAATATTGATTGCTTACTAGCAAGGGAGACGAATGCATCAGTTTGGTCTTTATCAGAACCTAGACACAGATGGAACAAAAGAGAAAAGGAAGAACTGAGTTGAAGTCACACTGAAACCTACTTAGAAAAAGGAAAAAATGTTGGGCATTTTTCCATTCAAAGGGCGGGGATTTCCAGGGCTCAGGGGAGTTACCTTAGTCACTGGCTCCCTCACCATCCCCCACTCTTAGTCCAGCCACAGGCCCAGCCTAGTGAAACATTTTCCCAATGAGGCTGCTTACATAAATATAACTTAATCAGAGATTCAGATGTATTTATGTCCCACTCCTTCCACCACCATCAAAAGAGTAAAAAACAGAAAATCTTTCTCTGATAATATCAAACACCTTGGATTCAAGTTCAAAGACATATTTATAAGGAGAATGACTGGATCATTTCTCCAGGGAGTGTCATCCATTTTCTTGTATCCTTGGGAAAGTTATTTAATTTTTTTGACTTCCATTCACCCCTCTAGATCTCCTCTCTACCCTTTCCCATTCTGCTCTGGTCCAGGCTGCCCTCAGCCAATTTGGAGCCTCAGCAGGAGACAAAAGGGGGATGCTGGGGAGATGAGGTCAGGGTGTTGATCCTTCCAATTTCCTCCTAGCAAGGTTGACGTGGCTGGCTGCTTCAGCTTTCGTAAGACACCACCACACAGCCTCTCCTTAAATCCTCACAGCCTCTCCTGTCCTCCTACCTCCAGCCCCCGCCCACCTGGTAGGAACCCAGAGCTACTGCATCCTCTGATGAATGTTTTCCCACCCTTCTCACAACTTCCTAAACTCTTTCAAATTACCGGATCTGAGTGTGCCGACCATCCAGCAGGGTCTCTGACTAATGGCGATATCTTACTAACTAGGATGTTGTGAGAATGAGGCGGGAAGGAAATTCAAAAGACTGTTTCTCCTACGGGCAGCTAAAGTGAGCCTGCTGGGCCCCAGGTGGGCAGAGAGGATGGGGAGGATTCACATCTACCACAAGCCCTTGTCTCCTGCAGCCCAAGGAAATACCACCTGTGGCAGGTGACAAACTGAGCCTCTGAGAGAGGGATTAGTCTTAGAACTGAAACTGCTTAAAAAGACCCCAGTTGAAAGACAGCAGCATTGGTTATGAAACAACTCTGCAAGTAACAACTGCATACATAAGTTGAGTGGCCACTTAATTTTCATTATTAATGGAATAGTTTATCTTCTTTACTAAATTAGCATCATATTACCTAAATTTAAAATGTTAACACTGTGAAGTAGTACATTGCAATAAATCAGTTTTTAGAAAAGAGCTTTGCAGACCCGTCCCTAACTGACCCCTCACAAAAAGCTTGTCCATAAATATTTGCAAACCAGCTATCTGATAAGGGGTTAATTTCTAAAATATGTAAGGAACTCAGACAACCCAACAGCAACAAAACAAAACAAAATAAAAAAATAACCTGATTAAAAAATGGGCAAAAGACCTGAAAAGACATTTTCCCAAAGAAGGCACACAAACGGCTAACAGGTAAATGAAAAGGTGCTCAACATCACTAATCAGGCAAATGCAAATCAAAACCAAAATGAGATATCACATCACACCTGTTAGAATGGCTATTCTCAAAAAGACAAGAAATAATAAGTGTTGGTGAGGGTGTGGGGAAAACCTCATGCATTATTGGTAAGAACGTAAACTGGTGCAGCCCCTATGGAAAACAGTATGGAGGTTCCTCCAAGACAAAGTAAGACAAAATTCTGCAAGGTCACAACCCTGAATGCTTGAGCATGCCAGTAAGAACTATAGTGAAACTATTTCTTGGGCATTTACTACATGCCAGACACAAGTCTCTTAACTTATTCTATACTCACAGAAACCCAGTTAGACAGTAGGTACATTTACTATTGTCCTCATTTTTCCAGCGAGGGGGCTGAAAGTTTACGTAGCATGTGCAAGTTAAAAAAGTTAATGGTGGCTATTCTGGTTATCTGTTGCTGTGTAGTAAACCATCGCAAAATTTAGTGGTATAAAACAACCACCAGTTTATCATGCCAGGAATTCCAAGAATCAGGAATGCAGACAGGGCACCACAGAGCTGACTAGTTTTTGCTCTAGGAAGACTTGATAGCAGGGGCTGCAATAATCTGAAATCATTCTCACTCGCACGTCTGGCATCTGGGCTGAGATGACTCAAAGACTGGGATTACCTAGGACGGTAGCCCAGAGCACCTACACATGCCCTCTTCATGTGGTTTGGGCTTCCTCAGCGTGGAGGCTCAAGGTAGTTAAACTTCCTCCATGGCAGCTCAGGGCTTCAGAAGAGCATTCCAACCAATAAGACAGAAGCTGCATAGTCTTTTATGACCTAGCTTAAGAAGTCACATAGTATCACTTCTAGCCACATTCAAGAGTGGACATAGAC
>NW_017732287.1:542461-545846 GCF_001890085.2 Hipposideros armiger | reverse complement strand
GTATTTTTAGCAACTCTGCCTTCCATTTCCCAACACCCTGTGGAACTGCCAGGGAGGCCCCTCCAAACTCAGTGGATCTCCTCTCTAAAACCAGTGTCCATGTTGCTTGGGCCTCATCCTCAGACACCGTCCATTTGTGGCTTTCTGTTTGCTTATGAGTTACGCTGTCTGTTTCCTTGTGTGAACGTGATAAATGGGCCCCTGAAAGCCATGGTGCAGGGAAACTTCCCCTTACCTTCAACAAACCTCAGTTATTTTCCACTATGCAACCTGGCGTGGGGGTCCACTAAGCCGCCCTATGGACGAAAGTTAATGGGTACTTCCCCCCACCTCCCAGTCCTTTATTGACCTTTGGCTTTGAGAAGAGGGCCTTTCCCTTTGCCTAGATCAGAGTATTCAAACTGATGGTGCTCAGATATGTATATCATCAATTTAATCTTTTACTGGCTTGTAAAAGTAATTGCTGAAAAAAAGTAAAAACTATGCAGCCCAAGAGAGCCTCAAGTATTTGACCCTAACTTTATGCATCTCTCTAAGATAATACACACACACACACACACACACACCCTGGCACCTCTCTGTGTCTCAGATAGGAGTAGGTATTGTATAACCTCAAGTTTCTTAAATGCTCGCTGATGGAATTTCTCCCTATCTTCTTTTAGTAAATGTTTGTTAACCAAATGGAGAAGGGGCAGCAAGGGCTTCTTGTTTTCCATGCTGGAAGGAGGGCGGAAACCTCCTCCAGCCACATCTTAGCAAACACACTGGGCCAGTGGTTCCTGACAAGAGGGGTGTGTCCCTCCTCCTGAAATTTCATCCTCTATCCCCTTATTCTTTGCTTAGTTAACTCTGAATGGCCCTTGAAAAGAGTTTAAATGTCTTCTCCTAGAGGAAGCTGTCCCCGGCCCCTGGATCACCTTGCTACCCTCCCTCCCGCTGTGTGGGCTGACCCCGGGTCGGGTCGTGCCTGGCCTGGTAGGGATTCCACCCAACACCGATTTACTAGTCTCCTCCCACCCTCTTGATGACATATTCATCAAGTAAAGGGACAGTATCTTACTGAGCTGTGTACTGACTGCAGCAGCACATGGCACATGGTAGCTATTAAATGTTTCCTGAGCCAATAAATACTGCTAAGAATTGGGTTGGGGGGGGCCATATTTCTCATTGAGAACAAGACCCCTAAGATTTTTAGAAAGTAGTGGCTAAATATTAGAGTTAAGGCAGTGCTAGATACAAAGTAGGCCAATAATAAAGTACTGGTAGCTACTATTTAGTCATTATTATTATTATTTCTTCCAAGAACCCCTACTTCAAACTAAGCTGATTCTTAATGTCCCTCTCTATTCTCCCAGCCTTAACCTGCTTTGCCTTCGGAAAACCCTCTTCTGCCCTCAGTACCGTTGCACTTATTTCCCATTTTACTTACCAGTCTCCCCAGTATATCCTCCAGCGTCTGTGTTCTTAGTCACCTTCTCTACCTAAACTCCGTGTCCTCCCAGGCCACGAGAGGGCTTCCAAGGGGGAAGTTGGGGGCCAGAGGGGGCTGGGAGGGAGAAGAGGGCCTTTCTTCCCTTTGCCTGAATCCGAGGGTGCACACTGATGGTTCTCAGATATGTTATGTTCAGCACACAAAGGTGGCACATACAGTGTTTTAAAATAACGGACATTAGTTGCCAATATTTAAAAATCAGGATTTCTAGCAATACTAGGCCCAAATTCTTACATGGCAACAATCAGGGTCAGCAGAAACCCAGCTGGCCGCTTCAGAGCATTAGAGTTCTTGTTTATCAAAGACCCCAACACGCCCTNGGCATGTTTTGTAGTTCCAGTCGGCTGCTCCTCTGAGCCAGATTTGGAGAGATGACCAAGCTCCAGGTTCAGTCAGTCTTCTATCTCTACTCTGTCATATGTCACCAGTCACTGATCGCTGGAAGCTGCCTACCTCCCACAGATTTAAGTTTTCTGGTTTTGAGTTTCAACATCTGCCTCAACCCATTTTAGGTAACCTGACTCTTTCCCAAGGAAAGAAAAAGGAGGGAGTTGGGGAGATTGAAAGGTGACCATGAAAAGCCCAGGACTGGCGTGATGATGGGCATTGGTGGGGTGGGGGGCGGGGGGTGAGAGCACAGGCCCTTTCCTGTGAGGCTAATTTGGAGGATAATAAAGCAAAGGCTTCCCCTCCCCCAGTGAAGGTCACCTTGTATAAAAGGACAATTGTTCTGCAGTAGCTTTCAGCTATTTCCCTCTGATGCTATCTGGCAGAAAGAAAACATGAACCCACTTGATGGGCTCTGGAGTGCCTTTCAGTTTAGCTGCTCGGAGCAGGGGCAAGGCGTACATTGAGGAGTCCAGAAGCCTGAGGTCTTAAGCAAAATGGAAAATGTCCCTAGGTTGACACAGCAAATCAAGAAAAAATGGCATTCTGTGCTGTGAACACCGAGGTGAGCGTCAGGAGGCCTAACATTTATTCCACTTTCCCCTGCCTTCAAAAAGCAGCTTGGAGAGGGAGAGCTCCCAGCTGACACCTCGGGGTATGGCCCTGGACAAGGAAGGGGTAGAGAATTACAGACACCCAGCTTCCTGCTTAAAACCTTTCTGAAAGGGCTCTTTGCTAAGATACACTGCAAACACCTTACTATGGCCTACAAAGAATCACCTGGGGAATTTTCCCCAAAGCACCGATACCAGGACTCCATCCTATCCAGAGCTATTAAATCATAGTCTCTGAGGGTGGGGCTTGGACTTTGGTAGTTTTTTAAGTTCCCTAGATGATACTAATGTGTGGTTAGAGTTGAGGACCCCTGTACTGTCATCTGGCCTCTACTGTTTCTGTGGGAATGGCCCTCTCCCCAAATCCATATGGTTGCAGTGCACCTGCCTTTGTTGCTTTAATGAGCGGGCAGGCAGTGGGCTTATGCTACACTATTGGGCCCTTTGCCTGGGAATTGGGGTGGGAGATGCAGAGTCCATCTTGGTCTGGCTGCCCCTGTTAACTCAGGACACATGTAGTGGGGGGGATCACTGGCCAGCATTACCTCCCAAGTGGAACAGAAACAGAGAAAGCTGGGGGCCATGACCTGGAAGTTCTACTCACATTCCTTGTCTGAATGGGAGCTGGAATGCAGGTTCTGGTGCCCCACTTTCGGGGTTGAAATCCCAGCTCTACCATTTACTTTCTACCAAGTCACTTAATGTCTTTGCGCCTCTGTTTCCTAATACTTCTCGAAGTGATTGTGGCTATTATTAATTTGGGTTCATATATCCAAAGCAATTAGTTTAGTTACCCGACACATATGAGTGAAAGCTAGTATTATTTTTATTTGTTTAGCCACCTGGCCACACCTAACTGTGAGGGAGTTTGGGAAATATCCTTACCCAGGTG
>NW_017732287.1:537734-539136 GCF_001890085.2 Hipposideros armiger | reverse complement strand
TTCTGCCCTCAGTACCGTTGCACTTATTTCCCATTTTACTTACCAGTCTCCCCAGTATATCCTCCAGCGTCTGTGTTCTTAGTCACCTTCTCTACCTAAACTCCGTGTCCTCCCAGGCCACGAGAGGGCTTCCAAGGGGGAAGTTGGGGGCCAGAGGGGGCTGGGAGGGAGAAGAGGGCCTTTCTTCCCTTTGCCTGAATCCGAGGGTGCACACTGATGGTTCTCAGATATGTTATGTTCAGCACACAAAGGTGGCACATACAGTGTTTTAAAATAACGGACATTAGTTGCCAATATTTAAAAATCAGGATTTCTAGCAATACTAGGCCCAAATTCTTACATGGCAACAATCAGGGTCAGCAGAAACCCAGCTGGCCGCTTCAGAGCATTAGAGTTCTTGTTTATCAAAGACCCCAACACGCCCTATGAACCCCCCACAATTGACTTTGAATGTTGGTGGCTGATTTCATTGCATTCCCAGACGTTAATTGGGGTAAGAGGAAAGTAAAATATTTCTGGTCCCTGTGTCTCAAACTAAAGGAGATAAATGAAAGTATAGCCCAGATAAGTTGTTTAAAAAAAAAAAAAGAAGAAACAAACGAACAAAAAAAAACGAGGGTGAATCTACTTTGCTGTGTGAGTGAAGACCTTTCTACAAAGTTAATATTTAAGTCCAAGTGTGTCTAGTTCAGAAGAATACAACTCAAGAAGGCATTCTGAAACACATCTAACCTGATTCACTTACTTGTCTTAACCAGATAAGCTGCCTAAGCCCAGAGGATTTAAGATCTCTGGTCAAATTGATCGAGTCTGGAGCCTCAACAAACCCCAAACCCAGAGGTGCATCGACAAATGGATTTGGGTCCCATCTCCACCTATTTTCAAAATGAAGACAGATCAGACTAACAGGGAGCTCTCAGGACTGGAGTAGAAAGAAAATTCTTCCTTTTTAGCCAAGCTCCTGCTTTCCCTATAAGACACATTAGTAAAGAAGGGAGGGAGACAGGACATTCTGGGATGGATAAACCACAAAATCAAATGTGCTTGGAGAATGCGAACTACAATTGGAATTAGTGAACTCTGTTTTTAACCAACCATAAGTAATTATTTTTATTTTCTTAATTTTTTGAAATAATTTCAGACTAATAAAAAAGTTGCAAATAGGGCCGGCTGAGTGGCGCGTTGGTTAAGAGCTGGCTTGGGACGCCAAAGAGCCCCAGTTCGGATCCCATATATGAGGGCCAGTGACACTGCCCTCTACAGCTAAGATGCTGAACAACACCTCAACCTGGAGCTGGGCTGTTGTGAGTTGCCTGCGATGTCGCAGGCTGCAGCCCCTGCTGCAGCGGGTTGCCATGGACTACCGTGTGTAGCCAGCAGCCAGCGTGAGCGGCCAGCAGCC
>NW_017732287.1:524107-535609 GCF_001890085.2 Hipposideros armiger | reverse complement strand
CCAAGGTGTCCACTTATTTCACTGAATTATTTATGAGCCCTGGGTCCCCACTGAATGGCCTGGGTCCCACGGGCCCTTGAGAGTGCTATTTGCCATAAATTTTGCTTATGAGGTCATATGGCCTTGTGGTAATATTTCAGACTCTGGTCAAACCCTTAAGCCTACACCCCACGCATCACCCACATTCCATGCAAACAGATCTCCTTAGATTCCTCTGTATCTATTTGCACATGGCCTGGTCATCCCAGCACTTTTGGTGTCATTTGGACCATTCCTATAAGCTGTGGTGATGTTTCACCTGTCCACCTTCTCTGCCATGTTTACAAATTATATACTTCCCACAAGTCTCAGTTCAGAGCTCTGCTCTGCATGAAGCCTTTTACAGGAGGGCAGGGTCACCTTTTCTTCCTTTGATATTTTTCTTCACTTAATCAAGTTGGGGTCTCAGCACTCCCCTGTGGCAGAGGGGGCACAAAGAAAAGTGATTCATAGTCCCTCAGGAAGTAGAGAAGAGAGGCACATAAAATTAATGAATTCTAAAGAAAAGAACAAGCTTTAAGGAAATCCAGAGGAAATCACCAAAATGTAGTTTTTGAAATGGGCCTTGAAGGATATATAATTTCTAGACTGGGGAAAGTTTGTTATGGACATAAAGTGGTCACACCTACAAAGGCATGTAACAGTGTACTGGGGTTAGAGTAGAAAGCACTCTAGAGAGGTTGGGAGAAGGGCTGAGAAGAGATTCAACCACTTTATAAAGGGTTTTATACTATGTACAGTGGGATGTTAGCCCAGATTCCAGCCTGGGGTTTCAGGACAATAATTCTTACAGGAAGATGGAGGGTGAATTGGATAAATATGTCACTGGTGGAATGAACACCAATCAGGAGCATTTCAGGCAGAAGATGAGCGAGCACCTGAATCTAGGCAGTAGTTGGAAAAGAGCAGACAATCTGTCAACAACCAGTGTACCACTGCTTCTTTGTAATTCTGAAATCTAAAAAGCTAAAACCTAAGAGTTTCCTCTCAAGTTCCCAAGACAATTTATTTGGTAGAACAACCTGACTTACACAAATGTGAAGCTATTTATTGTCTTTATGTAACCCACTTCATGGATAAAAAGATGGCCACAATTCTTTTCTGCTCCTCCCGTCGTGAGGTGGTATCTAGTTCCCCTCTGTTTGAATCCAGGTTGCCCTTGTCCCTGGCTTTGACGGATAGAATGTGGCAAGAATGATGCTGTTGTAGCTTTCAAGGTTGGGCCTTAGGAGATCTGCAGCTTCTGCTTTTGCCCCTCTTGGAATGTTCCCTCTTGGAAGCCAGTTGCCATGTAGAAGTCTAACTATGCTGAGCCCACCATGCTGTGAGGAAGCCTAAGAGGTGGCGCCCTGAAAGTGTCAGAATGTGAGTGAAGCTTTGTGGAATTTCCTAGGCCTGCCCAGTGACCAGCTGAAAGCAACTGAGTAAATGACTCAAACCAACACCACACAGAGCAGAACTGCCAGCCAAGTCCTGCACCAATTCTTGACCCACAGATTAACAAGCAGGTAAGACAGTTGTCATTTTAAACCACTAATGTCCGAGGAGTGTTTATTGCATTGCAACAGACAACTCAGACACACGTCATTCCTATATTTTCATTGCAGAAAATCCATGTATTTGATTACAGTACCATTCCAGACCTCACTGAGGGTGTTATTAGTATATGGTATATGTACGTTTTATCTTCCTAAAAAAAAAAAAATCTAAATTTTGAAATCCATCTGGCTGCAAGGGGTTTTTGAGAAGGAATTGTCCTTTGTATTACAGAAATAGAGTCGTCTAGACTTCCTTCCTGTCTTCCTGTAAATGTCATGAATGATGCCATAGACTCCTCCAGCCATCTCATGTGTGTATCTCTTATTTCCCCTGCAGCTACATTATTGGCTTCTCTAAACCAGTAGCTCGCAAACTTCAGAGTATAGGTATTAGCATCTCTTGGAAGGTTTGTTCAAACACAGCTTCCTGGGCTCTGTTCTCAGAGTTTCTGACTCAGTGGGTCCGAGGTAGGGTTTGAGAAGTTGCATTTCTGACAACTTCCCAGGTTATGCTGAGGCTGCTGATGCAGGGACCACACTTTGAGAACCGCTGCTTTAGGGGGAAAGCACTGTATTTTATTTCTTGTTTATTTGCCCACTCGCCCAAAGTGCTTAGCAAATGCCCATGGGGATAGAATTTGGGGGTAGAATTTCTCTGAAACCTTTTTGTAATTTTTTTTTTAAAGATTTTTATTGGGAAATTGGGGGATGGGTACAGCGCTGGGGAATTGGGGGAAGGGGAACAGACAAGTTGCTGTCATTTTGCTCTTCAGTCTAGCTGCGGAGGATGTCGCTTTACTGGCCCAAGTTGGCACCATCATTGCACTCCTCCAGGGCGAGGCAGATCAATCGCTGGCTTCTGGACGGCCGCTGACGGCGACTGCTGGCTGCTCACGCTGGCTGCTGGCTACACACGGTAGCCCATGGCAACCCACTGCAGCAGGGGCTGCAGCCCACCCCGAAGCCGGCTGACTCAGGGCAGCCCAGCTCCAGGTTCAGCATCTTAGCTGGGGAGGGCAGTGTCACTGACCCTCATATGTAGGATCCGAACCAGGGCCCTCTGGCGTCGCAAGCCAGCTCTTAACCAACGTGCCACTAGGCCGGCCCTTGTAATGTTTTTGAAGCTTTAACTTCTACTCCTGAGGTACTCCCCACTAGGCCCTAGACTTGAAAGAAACGAATTCCTTGTTTTATCAGACTATAGTTTTTGCTTTCTTGTCAGTTCAGCTGATAGAATAGTGTGGATAAAATGTCATTTCTGACTTCCTTTTTTTTTAACCTGTGTTGGAACAGATCAGAGGGAATGCCTTCCCTGTGACCCCAAAGCAAACCTCTATTTGCGACCAAGGATTATTTCCTTTCCCTTTGGTGGTTTCAGAATAAAATTTGTTTTCTTGCCATCCTCTCACAAAACGGGAGGGACCACTGAGAACGTGCTCTTTTTGGGGAGAGGTCCATCTATCAAAACCTGCATTTTACAGATGGTACAACTAAGTCCAGAGAGGTGCAGCCACTGGCTCATGGTCGTACAGCTGAGAAATGCTAGCGCCGCGGCGTTGGAGCTGGGGTCTAACTTGACCCTATAAAAAGTTGTGTCACTAAATGGGGTCCCCTCGTCCCTTTCCCCACCCCAGAAAAACACAGCCCGGGTGTCATAAACTTCACTTTGCACAACCCGTACCTTTCGAGCTTTTTTCCAAACATTTCCTTCAGAGGGTGACGGGACGGTCACACTGATCCATCTCGACCAGGGACCCTAAATATCTCCCCCTTCCTATCTGCCGGCCAGGAGCCGTCACCTCGGCTCCACGGATCCCCCGGGACACCGCCGCTGCGTGCGCCTGGAGGCGTCCCGCTCTCAAAGCCCAGCGATTAAGTTGGTTCCTCACATTGTTCCCGACAGGAGGGGCAGGAAATAACGCCGGGCTGTGGTGGCGGCCACAGCGGGCGGGGGAGAAGCTCGGGCGGTCTCCTGGAAAGTCCTGGCGGCCTTGCATCGATCTCGGGTCTAAGGTTCGGCCGGGTCAGAGTTCCCGCCGCTCTTTCTCGCTGGCGAGTCACCACCCCACCCCCCTGCCTCGGTCGCGGCTCAGAGACCTCATTCCTGGAGGCCTCGGGATCCCTAAGGGCCCCTCGAGCCGCGGCCGCCGTCAGGTGGAAGGAGACAGGTCAGCGGCGGCTGCCCGCCCAAGGGAGGCGGAGCCTGACGGAGGCCAGGGCCCCGCAGGGGGGCAGCAGGCGCCCGGGACCCCGCGCCCCCTCCTCCGCGCAGCCCGCCCAGCGACCCCGGGCGCTGGAGCGCGCTGCGTGGGCCTCATCCGTCCCGGGCAACAGGTGAGGAGGCTGCCGACCCGCGGCTCCTCTGCGGGACCGTCCCACCCCCGCGCGCCTCGCGCCCGCCCCTCTCCACGCCCCCTCCCCTCCTCCCGGCCTCCGCCGCCTGCCTCCGCCGTTCGGCGGCCTCCCCTCTGTCGGTCTCCTCCTCCTCTCGGGCCCTCGGGGCGCCCTAGAGTCCGCGCGCCGAAGAGCGGGGGCTGCCGCGCACCGCAGGACACGCGCCGCGACAGGTCCGGCCCGGGGAGGCGCCCTGTGCGCCCCTCCCTCCTCGCGCCCGCCGCGCTCCCCTCCCCCGCACCGGGGTCCCCGGGGCTCAGGGCCGCGCGTCCAGCCCGGGACGCGCTGGGGGGTCCCCGAGGAGGTGCCAGCCTGGCCGAGGCGCGACGATGGAAGATCCACAGCGCGCCCAGCCGCATACGGTCACCACCACCGCCAGCTCCTTCGCGGAGAACTTCTCCACCAGCAGCAGCAGCTTCGCCTACGACCGGGAGTTCCTCCGCACCGTGCCCGGGCTCCTCATCGTGGCGGAGATCGTGAGTGCCTAGCGGGCTGGGCGCGGGGAGGCGGGGCGCAGAGGGACCCCCGCGCGAGGCTTGGGCTGGGAGCCAACTCAGATCCGCCGACGGGCTTCAAAGGAACCCGGTTTGCCCGGCCTCTCCTTTTCCCCAAAGTGCAAAACTCAGAGACCACCTCTCTGAATGCGGTCCAAAGACCTCGGGCTCTGGGGTAAGAGGGTCGTGACCGTCGGGATGTCTGTTAGGGGAGAAACCCAACTTGCTGGGCCCTGTCCGTGGTCGCGGCGTGCGTATCCTGGAGCGGGATGCTTGGTGGGCATGGCGTTTGTGTTAGTGAGTGTCACGAACACCTGGTGCTGCCCTTACCTAATCTCCACGTGAATGGCCTCCTCCCTAAAGCAAAGCTTTCCAGAGATCAGAGAGACAAGAGAGGATTCATTCCTTTTCCTACGTAGTTGTCTTTCTGGTAGTAAAATTGAGGCGAATCAGGAAACGTTTACCGAGTAAAATCCAAGGGTCTCAACCGCTGAGGTTCAAATGGACTCCTGCCTGGTGCTGTGGCACATCCTGGTTTAGGCTCAGAACGTTCCTGGGGAGGAGGCCAGGCTTTCTCCTCTTCCTAGGAGGACACGGAAGCTGACAGGTGAAGTGATTTCCAGAGAATCCCCAGCCAGTCAGTCCTTCATGTCTGAGAAAGTGGTGGCCACTGTTTATTGAGTCTTCACCATGTGCCAGGGGCTCATCAAGCCCTTTAGATGCCTTTGTGCTCTCATGTAATCTACACAACAATCCTACCCTGTGAAGGTGGCTTTAATTATTATCTCACTTTACAAGTGAAGAAAGGGATAGAGAGGGGAAGGAAGTCACACCTGGAGTTGGTGGAGCTGGGATTCAGACTCAGGCCTGTCTCCGCAGACCTGCTCTTAAGTGCTGATGGTATCACTTCCAACTGTTAGAACCAGTGCTTCTTCCGCCACATCTTACATACTTTTCCTTTAAACATATGTGGAAAGAAAATCTGGCATATATGGGGGTAGAGAATGGGAGCCATGGTGGTGCAGAAGTGGCTGAAAACCCTGAGAAAACCTTGAGCAAAACCTGTGCACATCAAATAGCTTACTTGCTCCTCCAGTGTCTCAGACCTCACCCCAGACCTACACATTCAATCCCAGGTCGTTCCAGTGCACATCAAGTTTGGGAAATGTTGGCTTAGTGCATCCCCCAGCTGGTTCCCTCAGCTGGTATTGAGGACTTCAGAAGACCCAATAAAAAGCTGAGGGATAGGAATCACCTTGCAGGGCCTGGCTTATAGGAATTCAACAAATATTTGCAGTGTGAATGAAGGAGTTGCCAGGCTCCCCATCAGAGCAAACAAGCTAAAATCACACAGATGGGGCTTCTACCCTGGGGTGGATTTCAACCAGGCATAAAGGAAAATGCCTCTTGTTTTCTGATTTATGATCAATATGCTCTATGTTCCACACTTTTTCAGAAAATAGAAAAATTTATGAAAAAAATGCAAATGGCCCACAATCCCATCACTAGAAATAACCACTGTTGATATATTGGCAATGTATCCTTTTAGATTTAGATTTTTTGAAAAAGACGGGGGAAAAAATGTAAGAAAAATTACCCTTATTACTCCTATAGCTGTTTTTATTTTTGACAGAGCTATGTATGCACATGTTTATAGAGTCAAATAGTCCTGTAGGCAGAAATGTAAGTGTCTCTCACCACCTCCATACCTAGAGGTACCTACATTCAAATCTCTTGGAGCTCTAAATAATGTGCTCCTAATGCTGTTTCTTGATATATATTTTTTTCAGTTGTAGACGTTATCCATTAGCTTCCTACTCTGAAAGACGAGGCCTAGCCTGTCTTGGACCACCTCTTCACCACCCCTATTATACCCTTCCTGCCTCCCACTATATTTTTGGTTAGATCAGTATCAAGTGTTGACCTTAGGACACTGAGCCGCTGCGTAATCTGTGAGCATTCTTCCTTTCCTGCCCAATTTCATATTTTCCCTGGAGTTAGTAATTCTCTTTTTCCATATTTTAGTCTTCTAGATATCTAGTCACGAATTCTCCCTTAGTTGTCTAAATCTCTCAGGAAAACCGAGAGACATCAGATATTCTATTAAGGTCATCCTCATGACCAGCCTTCTGTGGGATCCTCTGACCTGCTCCCGCTTGGCCTGCTTTGCTTGGGCACAGCTCATGGCCTTGGGTCTCCTGCAGCCTCACCCTGGAGATTCTCTTCCCCCCTCTCCTGCATTAGATCCCCTGCTTCCCATGACCAGTGTCCTCCCTGTCTTGCCTTCCTCTGGGAGAACACACAGCCTCTGATAGTTTGCTAAGAAAGATGGTTTGCGTGTGTAAATTGAGATTTGCATCTTTCAAAATGTCTTGATTCAACTGCTACCCATAATTAATAGTTTGGGTAAAGAGTATTAGATTTGGGCTGGCCGAGTGGTGCGTTGGTTAAGAGCTGGCTTGGAATGACAGCTCTGAGCAGTAGGGCCCCGGTTCAGATACCACATGAGGGCCAGTGACACTGCGCCCTCTACAGCTAAGATGGTGAACAACAGCTCGACCTGGAGCTGGGCTGCCATGAGCCGCTGTGAGCAGCCATCTAATGGCCGGCAAGCAACTGCCTCACCTAGGAAGAGCTCAATAATACCAACATGGGCCTGTGAAGCGACGTCCTCCACAACTAGACTGAAGAACAAAAGGACAGCAACTTGTCTGTTCCCCTTCCCCTATTCCCCAATGCTCTTCCCCTCCTACAATACCCTAATAAAATCTTTAAAGAAAAAGAAAAAAAAGAATGTTAGATTAGAAATTGTTCTTCTTTAGAATTTTAAAAGTATTCCTCTATTTCCTTGTAGTTATTCTGATTATTTTTAAAAAATATATATTGCAATTTAAAAAAATTTTTGTAAGAGTTTACTTGAGCCAAAACTGACAACAATTGCTGGGAAGCAACATGTCAAATGCCATATTTCTTCCATTTCTTGAAACTTTTTTCTGGAAGCCTATAGAATCATCTTTCTTCTGTAATAGCACAATGATTGCCTTCATATGAGACTATTTTCTTCATTATACTGGGGACTTGGTATGTTCTATCAATCAGAAAACTTACTTATTTTTAAAGAGATTGTAAATTTTTTTATTTTTGTCTTTGCATTTTTCTCAGTTTTTCTGAAACTCCTTTTATACTTTTTTCTATGCATATATTTTATATATATATATATATATATATATATATATGATTTGTAAACTGCTGTGTTCACTTACCATACCATGAACATTTTTGCAGGGATATCTCGCTTTGTTATAGTTTTCTGTCATAAGGAAGTACTGTATTGATTTCCTCAGGTTTCTATTTTAAAACTAGCATCTTTCTAAGTTTAACTAGTATACCCAGTGCTGTAGCAATCTTAGTTGTTTGTCCTTCGCTCCACATTTGTGCAGTGATTTTTATGAGGCAAAGTTCCTTAAAGTAGAATTGTGTCAAAGGGCGCACAAATTTAAGTGTTTTGTTACGTATTCAGAAATTATCTTTTCCCACAATTGTGCTGGTTTAAATTGTCATCAGTCGTGTGAGCCTATTAAACTAAAGCTACAAAAAAAATTTTTTTTAATTACAACTCTTAAAATTAAAAATGTTAAGGATCACCTTAAATGATATACAATGTTTTATTGATTCTAAAATACTTTTTTGTTCATATTTTAATATCTGAATCAGGATGCAGCTTACAATGGATGTTTTCTTGGTTGTAATGGAATATCGTACCACTGATTCTTATCTTGGGGTGGGAAGAAATGCAAGTTTCAAACTATTGAGGTCCCAGCCCTGAGATTAAGATAGACCCACCCCCAGAAGAATGTTACTTTTCTGCCTTGAAAAAACAAAATACGGTGACAGATTTACTAAGAACCTGACTTCCAGCTTGAACCTAGGGGAAATGAAATAATAGAGAACAAAACTCAGTTGTTTCCCCAAATTTGTTGTCGAAATCTTTTGCCTTGGCTTTCTCACAGGGGTGAGTGGTAGTAGGTAACCTACTAAAAATACTCTAGGCCTTGCCAATGTAATATCGTGTTGAAACCAAATTGTAGTCGTTTCCTTCCTTTTCAAGTTTTTGTTTGTTTTTTGTTTTTTTAATTTTATCGGGGAACAGTGTGTTTTTCCAGGACCCATCAGCTCCAAGTCAAGTAGTTGTCTTCAGTCTAATAGTTGTGGAGGGCACAGCTCCATGGCCCATGTGGGAATTGAACCGGCAACCTTGATGTCATGAGCCTGCGCTCTAACTGCCTGAGCTAACCAGCCGCCCCACCTTTTCAAGTTTTATAACAAGCTAGAAGCACTCCAGTACTTGTGACTTGTAGGGTGCTATGATCTCATAACCATCATGAGTACTTGAAGAATAAAAATGCTATATCAGAAGCTGTGTTAATTGCACCCTTCCTGTTAAATGTTATTGGTAACTTCAAAATGAATTACAGCATTCGTGTAATAATGCTAGGTCACCTTGCTTTTACTTACTGTCGTGATCAAACTTAGTTGGGTAAGGATGAACAGGGTTTACTGACAGCAGGAATCTAAATATTCTGTTTGAGTTCTTTTTAAAAAATGGTGAACATAGTTTCCATTTCACAAAAACAATACCTAGTCTTTGTAGAAAAATTAGAAAAATGCAGGTTAGAAGAAAAATGTAATTCTAGTCCCCACTGTGGTTGCTAATAGGCGTGGTACAACTCCATGTCTGGGAGTGGGTAGGATTTTTTTTTTTAATTGGTTATTGTAATGCCTGGAGTTTCTGCTGGTGTTCCGTGCCCGAGGGGCCAGGGATGTTAAATGTCTTGAAGTGTATGGGACAGTCCCCAACAATGAAGAATTGTGTCATCAGTTGCCAGCAGTACCACTGTTAGGAACTCTGAGTGAAGCACCATTTACCCATTGGACGAAACCATTCCAGAATTTCTCAAGTGGTTATAGGTTATTTACCTGTAATTTTTTTTTTAATGCAGTCACTTGCAAACTACTTTTTGCTTACACTGTTTTTTTTTGTTTTTTTTAACTGCTGTGGCCATTTCTGCTGGATATCTTCTGTTTGTCCCTGAGATCTGCTCTTTACCCTGCTCTGCACCCTGAAGGCAGGCATGCATACACACACGGTCTCATGGGCTTCCCTCTGATGTCCCACTGGATTCATCCAAAGGTGACACCCACAGGAAGCTATAGGGTGAGAGGAGAGCAGGGCCTGGGTATTCATTCCCCAGGATTCCTCCCTGCTGGGTGTGTCAGCAGGGTGGCTGTGCTGTCCGGAAGGTGGTCTATCTGGCAGCCCTCTCCACACAGCTGTTTCCTCTGGCTCTGATAACTACACTCCCACATGCTTACTACTGCCAGGTACTGTGCGATCACTTGTGCTTTCCAGCCCTCTCCTTTATAAATAAAACCTTTATTAAACTCCACTCAGGTCACCGAGTCTGAATGTGCCCTGTTTCCTGCTGAGATCTGATTAATTACCTTTCCTCATCAATGATTAATTTCTTATAACATTCTTAATAGCCACATAGTATTCCATAAACGTCCAGGCTACTGCTGTTCACTTTATGTTTCTTTCCTTTAACTGTGCCATAACAAACATCCTTTAAACTAAGTCTTTCTGGATGGTCTTCAATGTTTTCTAAGGACGAGTACTTATTATAGAATTAAATAGAAGGCATGTGAATATTCTTTTTTTTTTTTTCAACTTTTTTTTTTTTTTATTGTTAGTTTCAGGTGTACAGAACAATACAATAGTTACCCTTTTCACCCTCACCAGGTAACAACCCCCCTCCCCCCATCTATTGCCCTCCCACCACCCATATCATGCTTATCTATTACAATTCCGTTGAATCCGTTCCCGCTTTAAAGTCAAGTTTATTGAAGTCTACAGTAAAATTCACCCCTTGTATTATAGTATAGACTTTGGGCATATGCATTTTTTTAAAGCAGCTTTACTGAGATATCATTCATATTATAAACTTGATCTTTTTAAAGTGTACCATGCAGTGATTTTTAGGATTTCCGCAGAGCTGTACAACTATCACCACTATCTAAGTTTAGAACATTTTTGTCACCTTAGGAAGAAACCCCATACCCTTTAGCAGTCCCTCCCTATTCGTCCCGTCTCTCAGCAGTTGGTAACCACTAATCTACTCTCTGTCTCTATGGATTTATTAATTCTGGACATTTCACATAAATAGAATCCTACCATATGTGGCCCTTTCTGTCTTGCTCTTTTCACTTAGCATGGTGTTTTCAAGGGTCATCCATGCTATATACTGTGTATCAGTATATATCAGTACTCCATTCCTTTTACTGACAAATAATATTCCATATATATATATATATATATATATATATATATATATAAAATGGACGGTTGGGTTGTTTCCACATATTTACTATTATGAATAATGCTGCTGTGAACCTTCCTGTACAAATTTTGATGTAGACATGTGTTTTCAATTCTCTTGGACATTTACCTAGGAATGGAATGGTTGGGTCATATGGTAACTCCTTGTTTAATATTTTGAGGCACTGCTAGACTGTTTCCAAAGCGGCTATCCTACTTTGCAATCTCATCAGCCATATGAGGAGGGTTCCAGGTTTTCTACATCCTCACTAAGATTTGTGATTTTCTGTCTTTTTGATCCTGGTCATCCCTACAGGGTGTAAAGGGGTATCTCATTTTGGCTCTGGTTTGTATTTCTGTCACAACTAGCAATTCTCCATGTGCTTATTGGTCATTTGGATATCTTCTTTGGAGAAATGTCTGTTCAAATCTTTTGCTATTTAAAAAATTACATTTGTTTCTTTTATTGTTGAGTTGTAAGAGTTCTCTATATATTCTGGATATAAGTCCTTTATCAGACATGATTTGCAAATATTTTTCTCCATTCTGTGGGCTGTCTTTTCACTTTATATAATGGTGTCCTTTGAAGTGCAAAGGTTCTTTTTTTTTTTTAAGATTTTTATTGGGGAATTGGGGGGATGGGAACAGTGCTGGGGAATTG
>NW_017732287.1:519204-520517 GCF_001890085.2 Hipposideros armiger | reverse complement strand
TCCGTGGACTACTTTTTAAAAAATGATATTTTAGGAATCATTTCTTTCCAGTTGTCCTAAGCTTCCCACCCATATTACCAAACAACTATTCAGACTTAATTACAAGTTTAAATTTTTTCATACTATTATTTTTGTGTGTCATTTAATTTTTTTGCTTTTCAGTTTCAAGGTACCTCCTTGAGTAATTATTTTAGAAAGGGTTTGAAGGTGGTAAACTTTTTCAATCCTTGCATATCTAGAAACATCTTTCTTTTAACTTCATACTTGAATAATAAAAAAACCAAATGGTGAGTCTTAACATTTCTTTTCATTAATTCTTTGAAGATATTGCTTTATTGTCTTCTAGCATCCAGTGTTGTTTATTGAGAGACTAGATGGTGTGTAGACCCTAGTCAGGCCTGGTGCATTTGTAAACGTGCATTCCCACAGACTTAGTTTCACTGCGACCTTGCATGAAGGATGCCTTGTACATTATATTACCTATGAGAATATAGAAACGTGGTATTAGTGGTGCAGCAAAAAATTGTAGGCGGTATATTGGAGTGAAAAAGAGTCGTGAAAGGCAGTTTTGCAACGATGTAAGGTAATTCTACTGGAGTTTCAGGTTGATGTGATTGGGAGGGAGTAAAAGAACATGATGAGCCCTCCCTTGGAGTTCCCGGATTCCTGATGGGATCTCTTCCTGAGTAGGCAGAATGTCCTCATCTCAGCATGGGATTAATATGGAAGACCTAAAGCTCCTCTCTCAGGAAGGCTGTAGCCTGACGTCCCCTGGTGTGCCCTGCTGAGAATATGCCCTTTGCATTGATTGCAGTCAACTGTAACCTTTGTAATGTTTCAGTCCAAGAGCTTGTTTTCACTAGGCTTCAAACCCACTCCTCTGTGGGAATTAGGTTCTCATTTCCTTTTAAGTAACAAAGGTTTGGGTTTGTTTGTTTTTTTAAGTCTGTCTACAAGCTTTTGGAATTTTCTCCCTATCTTTAAAGATCTATAGAGATAGTATACTTTATCATTATGTGTCTAGAAAGGCCTTCTTTATTCATCCTCCTGAACACTTGTTGGGCCCTATTTAACTATATTCAAATCTATCTTCAGTGCAGGGAAGTTTCTTATATTTTCTACATCTGTGTTCTGGTTTCTCCTTCAAAAAAAAAAAAACACCTTTATTCAATCTAGAAGTTTCAGGAGAGATTAAATTATCTTCAATATCTGCTAACTCTTCTTTCATACTTTCCTTCTTTCTTGTTTTGAATTCTAGGGAAATACCCCTTGCAGTCCAAATTCAGATGTTTGGTTGGGTATGTTCTGCTCTT
>NW_017732287.1:511808-515839 GCF_001890085.2 Hipposideros armiger | reverse complement strand
CAGAGCTCAAACTCTTGAGCGAGCTCTTAACCAACTGAGCCACTCGGCCGGCCCTAAGGACAGAAATCTTTAAATTGAGATTTTAAAGGATGCAACAAGAAATCTATATTAATCAAGGATTGACAGGTATCACAGATCACTTTAGAAAAAGAAAAACTTGATCTGAAGCACTAGACCTTGAGCAAAATTGAAGGGGCATTCTCAAATGAGATCCTTTAAAGACAAAAAGCAGTTCTGTTACCTGACTCTGCACACGGCCATCAAAAGGAGGAAATATTGAGGACTTTTCAGCTAATCTCCCTTCAGCTTTAGGTTTACTTTAGTGGGGGGGAAAAAAAAAAGGTCTGTGTGCTTTAAGGCTCTGGCCTTCTTCTGGTATTCACAGGCCCAGAAATTTGCTTAGAATTGGAGATGTTTAAGGAGATCTGTAATAGCTGTATTTAATATTCTATTAGCTTCTACTTTGGAAATCATGTCTAAGATTCCTTTAACTGTGGAATCTTGAGCTGTTTTCCTGTTCATTTATATTTCATATCACGAGCTTAGCACTTCCCTGGGACGCTAATGTTGGATATTTTTTTAAACTTCCCTTAACTTGATAAGGTTGATTTAGTGAATTTGCAACAACATGGATGGACCTAGAGGGTATTATGTGGAGTGAAATAAGTCAGACTGAAGAAGACAAATACCATATGATCTTACTTACATGTGGAATCTATAGAACAAAATAAACGCTCAAACAAAACAAACTCATAGATACTGAGAACAAACTGATGATTGCCAGATGGGAGGGGCATTGAGGGCATGGGTGAGAGTGAAGGGATTAGGAAGTACAACTGGTTAGTTACGAAATAGTCACAGGGATGTGAAATACAGTATGAGGGATATAGTCAATAATGTTGTAAAGACTATGTAGGGTGTCAGACGGGTACTAGACTTTTTGGGGGGATTACTTCGTAAATTGTATAAATGTCTAAACACTATGCTGTATATCTGAAACTAATATTATTGAGAGTCAACTGTAATTGAAAAATAATAAATTTTTTTAAAAGAATATTCTTCTACATAACTACAGTATAACCATCAAGTTCAGCAAGTTTATTCTTTTTTTTTTTTTTTTAAGCTGAGCCATCCTGCCACCTGTTGGCGGCTCAACGGCAGCTCAGCTCAGGCTGGGAATCAAACCAGTGACCCTGTTGCTCAGAGCTCACACTCTTGAGCGAGCTCTTAACCAACTGAGCCACTCGGCAGCCCTGTTTATTCTTGATACTAATACAGTTCCTACTCAAATCTTATCAATGATCCCAATAACATCCTTCTTCATGTTCACTTTTTCTCTAAGATATAGTCCAGGATCACATGTTGCATTTAGTTGTCATGTCTCTTTAGTGTCCTTTGACCTGGAACAGTTCCTCAGTCTGTTTGCAGACCTTGACAGTTTTGAAGAATCTAGGGGAGTTGTTTTGTGAAATGCTCCTCAAATTGGGCTTGTCAGATGCTCCCTTGTGAGTAGATTCAGGTTATGTTGTTATCAGGAATACCGCTGAAATAATGTCCTTCGTAACGAGACGTATCAGGAGCACAGGATGTTGGCGTGTCTCATGATTCGTAACTCTAACCTGAATCCCTTTTCTGAAAGCTAACTGTGGGCCTATTTCTGAGCAGAAGTGACAGAATTTGGAATCAAAACAGATCTGGCTTTCAGTCTCGGCCTTGTTACTATTAGCTCTCTGATTATAAATGAAATATTTAACATTTGAAAGCCATCTGTGAGGGCCGGCCGAGTGGCTCAGTTGGTTAAGAGCTCGCTCAAGAGTTTGAGCTCTGAGCAACAGCGGTTCGAGTCCAGCCCGAGCTGAGCAGCCNAATTGTACCAGCACCATTTGTTGAAAAGACTATTTTTCTTTCATTGAATTGTGTTGGCACCCTTTTCGAAAACCAAATAACCAGAAATACTAATATAAGGTTTATTTCTGGATTCTCAGTTCTATTCCATTGATCTGTATGTCTGTCCTTATGCCAATACCACACTGTATTGATTACTGTAGCTTTGTAGGAAGTTTTGAAATCAGAAGTTGAGTCCACTAAATTTGTTCCTCTTTTTTCAAAAATTTTTTGGTTAGTCTGAGTTCCTATGAATTTGAGAACATATGAATTTTAGTATCAGTTTGTCAATTTTTTGAAAAAAAAAACAATGGCAGCTGGGGTTTTGGATATGGATTGTATTGAATCTGGGGAGTAATGCCATCTTAACAAAACTAAGTTTTCTAATTCATGAACATGGGATGTCTTTCCATTTATTTGGGTCCATTCTAATTTCATTGAACAGTGTTTCATAATTTTCAGCATACATGTCTTCCCTTTTGTAAATCTTATTCCTAAATATTTATTCTTTTTGATGCCATTGCAAGTGGAATTATTTTCTTAATTTCATTTTTGGATTATTCATTGCTAGATCATAGAAATCCAATGAGATCTGTATCTTTGACCTTGTAGCCTACAACTTTGTTGGCTTCATTTATTAATTCTTATGTGTGTGTACGCGCACGCACATGCATGCACGCATCCACTTTGGCATATGCGTTTTTAAGGCTTTTCATGCCAAGTTGTACAGGTTTATACAAATTTGCATTCTCTTTGATTGTGTTTCAGTGTGTAACTGAAACCTGTAAACAGGTTTGTTTCTACAAATACTCCAGCTTTCTTTTAATGTTTGCCAATTTTATCATGGTGGGAGACATTCAAAGTCATAAAAAACCTGTTTAGCATATAGGTACCCACTAGTAAGAAAGAACATCAGCTAATATTCAGGGGAGCCCTGGACATGTGAAAAAGAGCAAATTGTTTTTATTTGTCATTCTGCAATTATTAAAATTGAACATTTTAAATACGCTTATTGGCCATTTATTTCTTATTTTGGTAACTGCCTGTTTTTTTCTCTACCCATTTGAAAAAATGGAGCTCTTTCTTTCCTTAAAAAAATGTTTTACAGATAAAAGGGAGAGAAAATTTTAATGAAAATTACTTTCCAGGAGGAAAATAATATTGGTTTGGGGAATGTGTTTGAATAGGGATGTTTGTGTTTTAACTCTTTCTATTTTTCTATGGTCTTTTTTTCTAATGAGAATATATTTATGCATGCATGTAATTAAAGAAGCTTACAGTAAATCAATGTGTTCATTCTAAAAATAAATTTCAAATAGAGTGAAAGCTAAAAGTGTCTCTGCTAACCTACCTCCTTCACGCCATCCCTCATCTACCCACCTGCCCTGATGTACTTACCTTTCACATCTCTCCCAGACTTTTCTTCTGTACATGTGCAAATACACACATAGTATAAGACACACACATACATGAATGAGCACATTATATATACTCTGCAACTGTTTTCATAATATCTTGAAATTTTTTGTTGATTTCTAAGTATCCCATATATGATAGGTATTAATTTTCTCATCTATCACTTGTTATTAGCATAATTCATGCCATTTTTCATCAAAATAAGTTTCTAATTTGCATGAAATCTAAACTGTTAGCCTTCTGGGGTTTACTTTGCTGAAACATGGCTTCCCAAACCAAAGGATTATACAAATATTTGAAGAAAATAGAGGAGGGATTTTTTTAGTGTTAAGAATATTTACCATCATAAATTCTTTTTGTGTATATAAGGTAAGAATATAATTTCACTTTTTTTTTCCAAATGGATATCTAGTTATCTCACCATTAATCATATCATATTCACTTATATGTGTAACTATTTCTTGACTGTATTCAGTTCTATTCGTGAGACAATTCCAGACCCTTTTAATTATTGTAGCTTTATCATGCAATTTAAATATCAATAGAGTAAGTCATACAAATTTTTCTGTATTTGCTATTGTATACTTACAGTAATTTAGGTGATTTTCAGAGTCAATGTTTCTTAAACCCCTTTACATCTTTGAGATTGCATTAAATTTATGCAATTTGAGGAGATGTCCTTATGATATTGAATTTTATCACCTAAGAATATTGTATCTCTGTATTTAGGT
>NW_017732287.1:506879-509963 GCF_001890085.2 Hipposideros armiger | reverse complement strand
TTTTTGCTGGGGGGGGAGGGGACATGGGGTGGAGGTGGAGGGCTTTGATAGTTTTAACCCCCAAAAGTTTATCATTATTTTTAGTTTGTAGTCTGATTTCTTTTTTTTAACTGAATCACTTTTAAGTATATTTAAGCCTTCCTTTGTTTACAGAGAGACTACTACTTCTGCTTGTTGAGTCTGTTCCTTCTCATTTGGCTGTTTTTCTCAATCATTTGGTGATTCACGATTGTTCATTTGTAATTCTAGATGAGATGAATAGACAGTGTTTGCTCAACCTACCTGAGAATCCCTGAGCCCCTGGCAATGAATGCAAGTTTTTATCACATGATCTGCATTTAGTGTTTTTTTCAGAGGAAGGGAAGTGTGTGTGTGTGTGTGTGTGTGTGTGTGTGTGTGTGTGTGTGTGTGTGTGTTGGAGGTGGGAGATGTTGGGAGTAGTGTAGCTGCATGGACTTTCCCATAGCTTGTTGAAGCATCTAGCAGTCTTGAAGCTTTATTTGGGGGCTATTTCCAAAAGTAACTGCTGGAGGGGATGGGGAAAAAAATGATTAATTTGACAGCTTCTAAGGATTTAAATTTATTCTTTAGCAGATTACTTTTGGCTCATTCCTTCTCTCACTTCTGTTCTTCTAATCTGTTGAGTTTTCTTAGAGTCTGCTTGGAATCTCACTTTTTTTATAGGTCCTCTGTTTTCCTAAGGACTGGAAATTCCATTGCTTACTTATCATTAGTTTGTTCCTGCATGCCTCCCAGGAATTCCTCACTACTCCAGGGTGCTCTTTGCAGATTCTCAGCACTACTGTGTATTTTAAAATTATTTGTGGGTTTTGGGTAATGTTTTGGTTTTGTTTTTTTATTTGATTTTTAGTTTTTATATAATTTGTTTTGTCATTTTAGTGAGATTTAGGGAGCATGAAGAGGGTAACATACAGATCTAGTCAGCTACCTTGAAAGAGATGTTTAGCTGTTTCATTGTTCACTTACCAATATTTTTAATGCATATAAGGAATATTGACTTTCTGTGTTGCAAATATTCTTCCAGCCTATTATACCTTACTTTCATTTAAACATGTGAAGTTTATCCTCAAATCTGTCAGTCATATTTTTTCCTACATTTGGTGTCATGCTTAGAAAGTACTACCTCACTAACAAAACTAAATATAATTAATTATACTTTAATATTTAACCTGTATTTTTAAATACCTTTTGCTATTTAACCTTAATATTGAAATTTGTTTTAGTATAAGGTATAAAATTGGGCTAACTTTGTTTCCAAATATCTACTCAGTTGTCCCAACATAATACATTGATAAATTTATTCTTCATTCACTAATCTGGATTGCTTCCTTATTTTACTTAATTCTTATATCTACTTGGGTTCAGCTCCGTACTTTCTAGTCTAGTGTAGTCTACTCTTTGTTCCCATGTTTTAACATCTGTAGTTCTAGGATACATTTTAATATCTGTCAGGGTAAACCGCCCCTGCCATAATTTTTAGAACTTTGTTAAAGTCATATACTTTTGTGTCCCCTCTCCTCTGTCAAAATATATTGACTTTTGATTGGATTATTATATAACACATAGATTAATTTTTGGAAAAGAGATTTACACTACTTTAGTTCCTAAGAAGAAAACTCCTCAACTGTTCATATGTGTTGAATGGTTATTGTGTACCAGAATCGGTGTCGATCATCTAGCCACAGGGTTGACAAACGGCAGCTTGCAAGCCACGTGCGGCTCTTTGGGTACGTTCCGTCTCAAAAGTTTGCCGATCCCTGGAAGAGCCAATGCTGTCCCTCACAACAATTTAAAAATTATTCGAGAGCCGTAAATATATTTTTACATAATCACCATTATGTGAATAATATCCTTTACAAATTTTATAAATGAAACTGTGATAGTTTTATTTTCATTTTCAATTTTACTTCAGCGCCTGCGGCTCACGACCCGCAGTTTGCTGACTGGCCCCTGGCAGCTCTTCTGTCTCAAAAGTTTGCTGACCCCTGATCTAGAATATAGTGGTATAGTACCTTTCAATTTTTATATAAACAAATGATCAGTGACATAAAAACAAAAATATACTTCGGAAGATGCTAAAGGTTAGTTTTTAAAAAGCTCAAGTTTTCAGATTTGAGCTGGTATTCAAGAAGCTTTTACTTCTTGTAGGCCTTTGGGCCTTCATTCATCTCACATACTTAAATCTAAAATTTAATAGATCCAAATACAGTTTTTTTCTCCCTTACTTTCATTCTTTTTTTTCTATGATTAATGACTAGAGATATTCCCAGGAAGGTGGCAGTACTTTTCCTTAAATGAGTATGTTACCATTAATTTTCATTTAAAACTAAGTGAATTTTCACATTTATTATCTCACTTGGTATTAAGCCAGCCTCAGGCTTTGGGGAATCCCTTCTTTCATTTCCATTTCTAGTTGAGCCATGATTAAACAGTTCCTAAATTACATAAGCATGGGCCAACCACGCCCTTGTGGAGTGCAAGGTAAAACAAATCCCATTTGGTTGCTTCTCCCTCTTCCGTACCCACCTGTGAGATTCATGGTAACCATCCCAGTAGAATCTCCATTCTATCGGAAAACAGTATATCCATTGTCTTGGTCAAAGTTCAGTTGCAGATGACAATATCCACTGTAGCTAGTTGAATCAGCAAGAGACTGATATGGCTTCCAAAAATGTTGGTAGGGCTGGAGGAGCTGGCTGTAGGCTGAGTTTCCAGCAAAACCTCCCAGAATCACACTACCCAGTATGTAGTGGAAAGATTTCATCCATTTATGTTCCTGCATAGATTTTATTCAAAAAAGGTCTAAAAAGCCATAACATGGGTTAGTTTTCCAGAGGTCTGAGTTGAATGGCCTGTTTTGGAAAACATGCAAAGCTCTGACCTTACTTCTTATCTTGCCTTCCCCTTTCCTTCATCTATCTAGAATCTAATTGTAAGAGGTGCCACTTTCTGGGGAAAAATAATTCAGAGGAGAACGATGTGTTTTTTGTTGATTTATAACCTGCCTTGTTTCCAGAAAGGACTTGAAGCAGGACAGAAATCTTTTTTTTTTTTTTTTTTTTT
>NW_017732287.1:485405-504824 GCF_001890085.2 Hipposideros armiger | reverse complement strand
AAAAAAAAAAAAAGAAAGCCATCTGTAACATACATCTAATGATACCTACATCTTGAGATTGTTGAAAAATTAAATACAAATTCATATAAATTGTTTAGCACAGTGACTGGCACAGTAAGAACTCATAACTCATGTAGTGTTACCCACATGTCATAGGGGCCTCCCTGCCCCTTGAGGGTATTGGTGAAATTGCACAGAATCTCAGTATCTCCGTATTAAGGAACCTGAAGGCCTCCCATGTACCTCCATTAATTGGCTAAGAGCCAGTGTTCTCTCAGTCTTTTCTGTCTTCTCGCTCACCTCCTCTACTCTTTGGTATTGCCCATCTCCAATGTCCATAAGAAACCCACTTGCCCCAGTGCTAGGTTAGTTTTAGTTATTGACCAGAGATGGGGGCAGAGGCTCTTAGCCAATGCAAACAGACCTCCCACACCATTCTCCTCCCCAATTCTTGTTTTGTTTTGTCTCCTCCCATTTTGGATTACGGATTACTCAACCTCCTCACCTCCAAATCCTTCACCCTCTATTATGCAGAGGAACTCTCTCTGGCTCCTATTTCCAAACTTGAATTACCTTAGCCCAGTGAGGGCTCCATGCTGAACCAAGAACCAGCAGATGGTGCGATAAATAGGAGCTTCCTTTTCTATAACATGATTGCTTTTAATTCTGTTCATTGTGCTACCTGTGAAATAGTAACGCCATGGTATTTCTCTTATCTTTATATCGTCTTGTGAGGATAGCATGTGGTTTGAACCTGTATGAGCAACACCTTCCTGCCCTGCTGGTAATTAGAGTATTGCCTGAGGCTAACCGTGGACTTTTCTGCAGGCCTTTCACCTGCATTCCAGGGGAGAAAGATGGGCTCCGCTGAGGTTGCATTACACAGGATCTTGCTTTTTAGAAGTGAGCATAAGCTGGGCCCCAGCATAGTGCCAGGGCCGCTTAGGCTGTTTTTTGGTCACCTGTCTCATGGATGGGTCCCACGACATGAGCATTGGATGTTGCATCTTGTGCATTTTATGCCACCTCCCACTCCTTCTCCAAGGAGCGGTTTGTCTGGATGAACTTGTTTTGTGAGACTATCAGGTCTTCCATATGAAACCAAGGGATGCCTTTTTCACTTACGTTTTTTACATAAATGGGTGATACTATTGTCCATCCTTGTCTCATGAGAAATTGTTTAACTTTATGAAGAAGGAGGAAGGGAAGAAAGAGACAATGTTTGCCCTGGTGAAGACCACTGGTATCCAGGGAGGCCTGTGTAGCAAGTTGCAGGCAGGCGAGACCCCATGGATGTCACAGCTGCTGACTTATGGGCTTGGGCAGTCTGATCTCCTGGGGAATGGAGCCCTGGACACTATACTTGAGGGTGATGGGAGTTTGGGATTGTTTTGTGTTGCTCAGATTTGCAGGACCCTGATTATGTAGTCAGTGTTATCACCTGAGTTATGTAAGTTGTCCTAGTGAAAAGTCTTTCTTTCAGAGCAACCTGTGGAACATAAATGAGACACGCCCCACCCTCCACCCACCAGACCAGTTTTGTTGAAAATCAGAATTAGTTGCCAATATGTAAAAGTCAGATATCATATATAAGAAAATCTAGATTTCCATATTCTCTTGGAAAATTGGACCAATGCACAACTCTGGGCCCACAAACCCTCATGATAATAATCCTTTGGAGCCAAGAAATAGCTGCCATCTCCATTTAAGAGTGTTGGTCAACATGCATGCTTGATTCTTGTGACAAAGACCAAAATAAGTGGCTTTAAACAAGGTAAACATATTTTTTTCTCTCATTTGACAAAGTACTAGTTGCCCAGGGCAGACATGACAGCTCCATTGCAGAAAGAGTAGGTCTCCAAGGAGAGAGAAAACAGGTAGAAAACAAACAAACAAACAAACAAACAGAAAATCATGTGCCTTCTATATTCAGAACTACCCTTATTCAGTTTTACAGATAAGGTAACTGAGACTAAATGAGGTTATGGTGACCTCATAGGTTCACAACTAGGAAGTGGCAGAGGTAGGTTCAAACCAGGCCTTTCTGACCCCAAAGGATAGGCTTTTAATTCATTGCACTCAGCTGTTTCTGGAGTAAATAATTCTGGAATCCCTGTCTCTGTATGGGGAAAACTCTGAGGTTTGATGCTCCTATGACTGCAGTCAGAACCTGGAAGTATCCCGTAGCCCCACCATGGCAGGATTTTGTGTAGACGTATAGCAATAATCTCTATTTTCTCTGGAACACCTCCAGAGGCTATACCTGAAAACGTTTCCCTTGGCCAGGAAAAGAACTCATTTCACATTAATGAAAGTAGGAAGAGACAGGTAGCTAGATTCTTCTCTTCTCTTATACTATTTTGGTTACTTTAGCACATGGATGCTCAATGGAGGCAATACTGAAATGTAGTGGGAAGCGAGGGAAAAAAACTCTTACTCTTTTTTATGTATAAAGTACATACATAGATGTACAGTTTATCTGGGTTATTGAATTGCATGAGGAGAATCTGTTGCTTGAGAGCAACAATAGGTTTCCCCACAAAGTCACATATACCTTTAGCTGACACCACTTTTCTCTGTTCCCCTTTGCAGCAACAAAACAATAGATGGATCTTATTTGAATGCGGATTCAAATAAGCAAATGGTAAAAAACCCAAAAAGTTATGGGACATTCAGGAATATTTGATATTAAATATTGCTAATTTTGTTGAGCTATGATAATGGTGATTTTGTTATATTAGAAAAAAATTCAAAAAAGAAATTTTTTTTACCCAGAATGTTCTCATCAGTGCTCACCACCTCCAATATTACCACCCTCAGCCAAACCAAATCCTCTCGTCTTATTTTTGCAATTGCCTCTTGACTTATCTCACTGCTTCTACTCCCACTCCCCCGTCCTTCAATCTGTTCTCAACAGAGCAGCCAGAGAGATCCTGCTAAGATGTATCATACATGCCACTTCCCGTCTCATTCCAAGCAAGAGTCAAAGTCTGCTTGATCTACAAGACCCTCTGTCCTATCCTCCTCCTGGGTCAGCCACTGTGGCCTCTTTACGCCTGCCTTGTTTTTCTCCATAACATTTATCACCATTTGACCATCTGACGGCATATGTATTCATTTTTTTGTTGTTCATTTTTTTGGTCTGACACGCCCACTAGAATGTGAGCTATGTTCTGAGAGTAGAAACTGTTTTGTTCATTACTGTAGCCTCAGGACTTAAACTAGCACCTTGTATATAATAGGCACTAAATAAATGTTTGTTAAAAGAAAAAAATTTTCATGGAGGGAGGAGTGGGGTGAGTGGTAGTGTTACGAAAAAACATGTTTACAAAGGTTCCTTGGGGGTGGGGAGCGATCATGAAAAAAGTTGAGAAACAAAGCCTTGTCCCAAGACTTAGGACAGCACATGGTCAATTAGGGCCTGCTCTTTCTCTTGTTTCTGTATTTTTCTTTTCTCTTTTCCCATTGCGGGGCAGTCTGCATTGTTTTATCTGTGGCATCTACATGTCATACAGCAAAACTTTGCTATTAAGTTGGTGCAAACATAATTGCCATTACAAATAATGGCAAAACCGCAATTGCGTTTGCACCAACCTAATAATTGGCTCTAACTGTGGAAAGACCATTTGAATTTCTTCTTTGCAACTGAACCACCATATGTTGAACGCTTCTAGTGTGGCTGATACTCTCATGGTCACCATGGGGAACTGCCGCCGGCGGAGGCAGGCTGTGCCCTCTGGAGAAGTCACAGACTTGTAGAAACAAGGCTCCCACTCATAGTGGGTGTATGTAAGTGACCTGCACACAGTAGGGGAGTTAGCTTTCTTCCCAGTGCTCCCACTGGAGCATGTGGAGCAGTACTGGGGGAGTTTACTGTGGCACCGTTATTTTGGGGGCACTTTTTTCAGGCTTGGGAGGTTACCCTTGTGTGGGATTGTCCCCCCACGGCAGGGTATCTACCATGCCTGGCTCCCAGAATTTATCTTGACACCAAAAACGTCTTCAGTATGTTTCACACATGTACACACACCCCGCACTTTGAGAACTGAAGTAGCAGAGAGACCCTGAGGAGGAAGAAAGACATGAAGGCAATCCATGCAGAGACCCGAATACACTGTATGTGTAGGGCCAGAAAACGATGCTCAGGATTGTTGAGGTGCCTTTGGTATCTTTCCTGAAACTCATTTGTAAATAGTCACTGGGTGTTTTATTTATAGCCCATTTCTTTCTGCAGAGGGCTTTGAAGTAGCTTTGTGAGTATATGTAAACCCCCACGCAAATATACACTGAAACATAAACGGAAGTGGGGGGAAAAAATGGCTAGCCTGAGAAAACAGAAGGGAGCAGGTGAGTGAGCCCCGAGGGCTAAGACAGGCCCGTGACAGGGGATCCTGTGCCGCCAGATGCCTTCTGCCAGCTGAGGGTCCAGGGAAGCGGACTGGGGACTCTGCCCTCCACGCTGCTGCACCTTGCATTATCACACATTTTTTTCCTTAGTCATCACATGTGTTTTTAATAGAAACATCTAAGCAATTCACTCTGCAGCATGATTTTAAACATGGCTATAGGGGGACGTAGGACTTTTAGTAGACATTCTAGATGATTCTGTCTCTCTTTACCACCAGCCTGTGATCACAGCGCACAGAAGCTGTGGACTGTGTCTATTCATCTCCACACTCCGGTACCTGGAAGACAGGGGGAACTCAATAAATATTTTATTGACTAAATGAATGCTGTTACGGGTCTCCTTACTGGAAAGAAAGAAGCCAGTCAATTGTTTGAGGAAGAGTTGTGGGGTTTTCTTTGTTTTTTTGTTGTGGGTTTTTTTGTGTGTGTGTGTTTTTTTCCCCTGGCTCTATTTTGAGAGCCCTCTTATGTGGGCAGTTTATTAAGAATGTTGAATGGTGTTCTAGTTCTTGTTCTCAAGAAAACTTGAGAGGAACTTCAGATAAGGATCCATGTGGCTTTTCCTTGTAGGGAAGACCCTGAAGGGTTCTTTACTGGAGGAGAGCCTCAGAGGCCCCAGGAAACACAATCTAAACACATACCTTCTGGTCAGCTGACCTGATCCAAGAACGAAGCTTAGAACCCTTGGGGGGGGGTGTGAAAAACAACTCCTACACATGACTGCTTCCGGGGCAGCTGTGGGTACCTGGCAGTGGAGGTGCAGTTTGAAGTTATGTAATGTAGAAGTAAAAAGCAGAGACCTTGCATAGAATTACACATAACTATATACCCCCAAAAAGGTGTATATTCAAAAATGGGTGAAATCCACAGAAGCTCTGTAAACTAGTTAAGTGTGTTGTGCCCATTTCAATATCCTGTTTTAAATAAAGTACTGTAGTCATGTAAGATGTCACTATCGGGAGACGCTGGGGCATGACTACAGAAAACCATTCTGATCTATTTTTGAAACTTCTTATGAGTCTGTAATTAATTTGAAAAAAAAAGTTTTCTTTTGTTTTCAAAAAAGCAGGGTCAGTGACAACAGAACTGGCTGCAATCCCACACGACCCTATGTTGAGTGGTGACTCTTTAAGCATTTAATTACGATGGGTAACTACAGGTTTGCTGTTTACCTTTCTCCCCTTGGGCATATAAACTTCTTGAAAGAGGAAGCTATATCCATTTTGTTCACTGCTAAATTCCCCAACACCTAACACAGTGCCTGGGACCCATTCTTTTGTACTCAACTGTGAATGAAGTTGGCACACATGATTGAAACGCTGAGGGTGTTCTGTCCTTGCTACAATGAGAATAACGTCATTTCCTCAGGACACAGAGAGAACTGACGTATGTAATGTAGGTAAAGCTCGGGGCCTGCTAGAGAGCAAATGTTCTACTCAGGGGATCAGCAAACATTTTCTGTAAAGGGCCAGACAATTACATGTGTTAGGCTTTGCAGGCAGTACAGTACCTGTTGCAACAACCTCTGCCACTGTAGCATAAAAGCAGTCATAGACAATACGTAAATGAGTGAGTGCAGCTATGTTCCAATGAAATTTTATTTGTGGCACTGAAACTTGAATGTCATATAGTTTTCACAGCACAAAGTATTACTCTGTTGTTTTTTCCCCCCAACCATTTAAAAATACAAAAACCACTCTTAGCTCATGGGCCATACAAAACTAGGCAGTGGGCTAGATTTGGCCTGAGGCTGACAGCTGGCTGACCACGGCAGGTATAGCCATTTGGGTCAACCTGGTTCTCCAGATTGCTGGCCACAGGCACACAGTTGAGGAAACTAGATAATTTGGTGGCAAAGTTGATGTTCCCCCGCAAAAGGGGACCCCTGTAAATGGTTCCTGTCTCGACTGGGAGGAAGGTTGCTTCCATGGCCTAAGTAAACCCAGTGTGCATTGTCCTCAGGAAGCTCCCTTTTCCATGTGAAGACTTAATAAATATCCTCACTGCCCTGGGCACCTTGCTGTAAAGTGTTCTCCAAGTGAACTTGTCTAGTGGGAAGGTCAGCTAGATTTGGGCTCACATGCTGCCTGGACATCCTCTCCAGCCCTGTGAGCTTAGTCAGGTCCCTGAGCCCTCTGAACTCAGCCCCTCTGAACTTTAAAATTGGGAGGGTGATATATGGTGGAGTCATGTTTGTGGCTGCTTCACATCTTTTATTTTGGGCTAGCTAATATCTACTAAATCCCCCTTTGTGCTCAAAGTAGTTGTCCACACCCAAGACATTAACAGGTTGCTTTGAGCACTGACACAGAACAACATATTAAGATACCAAGCACTAAACGAGCATTTTTATTGGGCACCTTGTATAATATTTGAACCTAGATGAGGTGAGGGAGTTCCCAGCTAGAATGGAATAAGGTACGATTGTCTCAATTCTTTTAGATACACATAGGAGTGTGTACTCTTTTATAAAAAATAACTTTTTATTTTTCTATTATAGTTGGCATTTAATATTATATTAGTTTCAGGTATACAACATAGTGATCAGACATTTATGTAACTTACGAAGTGATCACCCTGATGAATCTAGTACCCATTTGACACCATACATAGTTATTACAGTACTGTTGACTATATTCCCTATGCTTTACATCCCCGTGATTATTTTGTAACTACCAGTTGGTACTTAATCCCTTTTCCTTTTTCACTCATGCCCCCAAACCCCTTCATCTAGTAACTATCAAAATGTTCTCTGTATCTGTGAGTTTGTATCCGTTTTGTTTGTTCATTTATTTTGTTTTTTAGATTCCACATGTAAGTGAAATTATATGGTATTTGCCTTTCTCTGACTTATTTCACTTAGTGTAACAACCTCTAGGTCCATCCACGTTGTTGCAGATGGGAAAATTTCATTCTTTTTTATGGTTGAGTAATATTTCATTGTATATATGCACTACTTCTTTATCTATTTTTCTATTGATGGACACTTAGTTCGCTTCCATATTTTCACTATTGTAAATAATGCTGTAATGAACATACGGATGGATACTCATATGTCTTTTCAAATTAGTATTTTGGGTTTATTCAGATAAATACCAGGAAATAGAATTACTGGGTCCTTCATTGTCCCTTGTTATATATAGCCTTTGTTTTAAAGTCTATTTTGTCTGATATAAGTATTACTACCCCAACTTTTTTTTTCATTCCCATTTTCATGAACTATCTTTTTCCATCCCTTTACTTTCTATACATATGTGTCTTTCAATCTGAAGTGAGTCTCTTATAGGCAGCATATGTAAGGGTTTTGTTTTCTTATCCATTCAGCCCTCGTGTCTTTTGATTGGAGCCTTTTATCCACTTACCTTTAAAATAATTGTTGATAGATATGTAGTTATTGCCATTTTATTATTCATATTTTTTATCTTTTTTCTTCTTCTTAAAAAAGTCCCTTTACTATTCCTTGTAATACTGGTTTGGTGGTGATGAACTCCTTTAGCTTTTTCTTGTCTCGGATCCTTTTACTCTTAAAGTCCTGAAGCTTCCTCTGTTAATACTATAAAACTATACTAGGTGAATTCTTTTCTTAGTGTTCAAATAAATTTCAGTGTAGACTGATTGGGTGAAGTCGACTAGTAAAGTTTTATAATTTGTCTTTATTTATGACAGGAATTATAATTATTCTGCCCATTCAGAATTAAGTTAAATTAGAACATTAGATTTAGGGAAACAAAAGTTTAATATAACCTATAAATGCTGGTTAGATTTAAAGGTTGACTACATTGATAGAATCAGAATAAATATTTCAGAAAATTGTCCTTTTAATGAAAATCCAAACTATTTTATGTATTCCCCCAACCTTATAGAGATGGTCAAATCAAAATGGCAGAAGAGAGGTTGATTCAGACTTTGTGAGTGAAGGGGATAGGAAAATTATCTGGAGGCTGTTGGTAGGATTATGGGGAAACCAGCAGAGAATCTGGAATCTGGAAATACATTCATATGCCAATTGACCCTCACAAAGCAGCAATATGCTGTGCTTGATGTTTGGCCACGAAGGGAGCAATTTGCTTATGGCTTTTTAAAAGAAGTGTTTATGAAATCTTAACTCACATGATACATACTATTTGCTTGACATGCTTCATTGCAGATCATAAAACGAAGGTTCCAGAAGATTAAGTCATTAGTCAGATATCACATAGCTAGCTAGCGCTGGCACCTGAACCCATGCAGCACGACTCTACAACCCATAGTCTTTTTTTCAACTGTGTCCAGGACTCTGCAAACACAGGATTACAAATAACGGATCTTTGCCCACAAGGAGCTTAACATTTAATTGAGGAACTGACTTGCATGCATGAGGGTAACTAGATGATAATATAACCATCATTTCTATAGCACTTTCTTCCAAATGAACTATCTCATGTGAATGTCCTGCCACTATAAATTAGCTGAGGCACATGCCATTAGCTGATTTTCCTGGTGAGGAAGCCAAAGCTCAAAGAATCTGTGACTTGCCTAGCAAGTGACACCAGCAAATGACAAAGCCAGAGTCCTGATCCTGTGTCACTTGCAGTTGCTTTCATACTAGAAGTCAGAAAATCAACTGCATCCGGGGGCCAGGTGGGCAGCATAGATGAGCAAAGCAGGCTGGTTATAGGGCAACACAGAGCAGTGGGTTTGTGGTGAACCAGAGATGGCAGCTTCCATCTAAAGAGGGCGCTGCTCCTTGGCTACCACTGATTGTTGCTGTGGAGGAATGAAGGGAGGGCTCAATGATAGCAGATCTTCTCAGTTTTCAGAGAAGCCATAAATCCAAAGTTTAATATAAAATGTCCTTGTTAACCTTCTCAAAAAATTCTCAAACCACTGTATTTGTTGGCGAGAAAGTCAAATGGTTTGGCCATTGTGGAAAACAGTATGTCACTTCCTCAGAAAATTAAAAACAGAATTACCATATGATCTAGCAATTCCACTTCGAGGCATATATCCAAAAGATTGAAAGCAGGGTCTCAAGTTTGTGTTTCATATTTGTGTGCCTGTGTTCGTAGCAGCATCAATCACGATAGCTAAAATATGGAACCAACCCAAGTGCCCATTGATGGATGAATGGATAAGCAAAACATGGTATATACATACAATGCAATATTACAGAGGCTTAAAAAAGAAGGAAATTCTGACATGGCTACAACATGGATGAACCTTAAAGACATGCTAGGTAAAATAAACTATTCACAAAAAAACAAATACTGTATGATTCCGTTTAGATGAGGTAGCTAGGGTAGTCAAAATAATAGAGACAGAAAATAGAATGGTGGTTGCCAGGAGCTGTGGGGAGGGAGGCATGGGAGTTATTGTTTAATGAGCATAGAGTTTCAGTTTTACACAATGAAAAAAGTTACAGAGTTGGATGGTGGTGGTTTTACAACGATGTTAATGTACCTAATGCCACTGAACTGTATACTTAAAAAAGGTTATGATGGTAAATTTCATGTTGTATATATCCTACCACAATTTTGAAAAGTTGGGAAAGAAACAACACTGTAATGACCAACATTCTTCATGCTAAACAGAATTGGCCATTGGTCCTCAAGTTTGAGAATGAAGCCTGCTGTATATTCTGTGGCCTCTAGGACAAACTCGAATGGCATGTCCCCAAATGAGTAGCAAGTCAGGGAGCTTCGGAGAGAGCCATGTGTCAGAGAAGGCTTTCTGGAGGAGGTGGAATCTAAAAGGGGCCTTTAAGGATGGATAGTAGAAAAGAGAGAGTGGTCCTTTCAGGCTAGGAGGGGTGATGTGAGACCAAAGAGACTATATAGTCAGTGCTTAGTACAACAACCCTCAAAATATTAGCTAAAGTAATAATACCAATGTGATACCAATATGCTTTTAATAGTATATTAACAAGAAAGCCAGTCTGACTGAAATGGATGCCTAGAGAATGTGGGACCAACCACCAAACACCTCCAGCAAACATCATACTTAATGATGAAACTTTAGGAGCATTCTCTTCTAAAAACAGGAACGTAAGGATGTTCCCTCTCACCATTTATATTCATCAGAGTATTGTAGGCCCTAATCATTGTAGTAAAACAAGAAGAAAAAAAAAGAATATAAGGATTGGAAAGACAGAAATCAAAGTCAATATTATTGTCCACAAAGAAAATCTTCAAATGATTAGAGTTGTAGTGTTCAGCAGAGTGCTCGATACAAGATCATACTACAAAAGTCAAACTCCTTTTCTGTACACAAGCAATAAATAGTTTGCAAGTATAATTTCTGAAACTCACTATATATGACCTTTATGGAACAAAACTTTGAAACTTCATTGAAAGATAGAGACCTAAGTAAATGGAAAGCTATACCATGTTCATGAATGGGAAGTATCACTATTGTTAAGATGTCGGTTCTTTCCCAAAGAAATGCATTCAAAATAATTACAATCCAAATCACAAAAAATTTGTGTGGGTAAGTGTAAGGTATGTGTAACTTAAGCTGCTTCTAAAATATGTTGTATGTGAAACAGTCTGAGGCCAAATTTAGAGGATTTTGGTGCTGGAATATGGAATTTAGAGCTGATCTAATATGGCAGGGTTTCTTAGGCTGGGGCCAGTGTTTGTATTATATTTTCAGGGAATTAAACTATTTTGTGTATTACTCTAATGTTAGAAGCAAATTCTGGACATTCTGAATTTTCCCACGGGCTGCTAGGTACTAACTTCAGGGCAGACATTTGTGTTTGTAGTCATCTTGGTGCTGAGTTGTAGTAATGCATCATGGGCTGATGACAAAAGAACAAATTGACTGATTATGTAAGTGTCTAGTTAGATCAACTGTAGGCCAAGTAATGTCACAGCCCAGTAAGGGGTTTGCAGCTAGCGTAGATATTAGAGAATTGTGTTGTCACATAGGATATGTTACATGACATGGACATAATAAACCCAAAAGAACTGACATGACTGCTGTCGGCACCATATTTGAGTTGCAAACAGTGGTTCAGTTTCATAAACTCTTGCTACCTAAAAATAACTAATGTTACTGATTCGCATTTCATTGGATTTATGGCTTTGTGTTCTATTTAATTTGCAAATTTGATTTTCAATGTGGAGGAACTGTGAGTAAAAGATGTGTATTTGGTTCTTGTTTTTACTGACATTACATGACTTAGCCATGAGTGAGGGTTTTTTAAGAATTATTTTCACTTTAAAGAGGCCCCTACACTATTCAAGATTGAGAAGTACTGAAATAGCCCAAGTTGGGCTGGGATATTATGTAGATTTTATTTTTGTTTCTCCACTGGCAAATTGCAGGGTAGATGGAAGATGAGTAGCAAAGATGAGCCTGGGTAGAGAAGAACATTTGTTCAAGGTTATCTGTTGACAAGTCGTTAAGCATTTCACGAAATCCCCGCAAAACAACCCATGGGCTGATTTCCACATTTCCCAAAAAAGTTTTATAAATGACGAAAATGAGGCTCAGAAAAGTTAAGTGACTTATCCAAAGCCACATAGCTGGAAGTGAACAGGTAAGATGTCAGTTGAGACCGCATCCCTTTCTACCAGGCTATGATTCGGGGATGAATGGTGGCCTCACTGGGATGGTCACAGCTGGATCCAGAGAAAGGAATGAATCTGGAAACTTATTTCTGGAATTTCACTTTTGCCTCCTAAAGGGCTGAGGTACACAGCACCTGCCTGGTGTGTGGTGAGTTACGCCAGTGACCTGGGCATTATAAGGCCTGCACCCCAAACCCTGCCTCTTTAAACCTAGTTCCTCTCATGTGAATTTATTTTTTAAGAGGAGGCGGCAGCCATTGCCACCACTTTGTCTATGGCTAGTGGGAGTTGGTTTTATAACCTGTATTACTGTTGTTTTTTATTCCTTGGTGATTAAACATAGGATGTACACTTTTTCTTAGAAGTCGAAAAAGGAATTTAAATCGTTATTATTTCCTTAAACTCCTCCAGTGATCTATATAGCTCTCATTACCTTCTATCTAGATTTACCTGTGGTTTGATTTTTTAACAACCTGGTTTGGAAACAGAATGTTGCATGTCTTTCAAGGTGGTTATTGGATAAAATAGTCAGAAAAACCTGAGCATTCCTGAGGTTAAGTTTGTGTGTGGCAGAAATGTCTATCTCCCTCTTTCAGCCCACATCACCTTGGATCGTGACCCCCTCCTGGTGCAGGGCATCCTGAAATTGGAGATTTTGAGGAGGCCTTGAGCTCCTCTTACAGAGATACCTCATTTCACAGATGAGAAAGCCCGGGCATGGAGACAGGGCCACATTGAGAGCTTTTGACAGAGTTGGGTCCAAAACCCAGGCTCCTGAGTCCCAGCCTAGAGCCCCTCCTGTTTCGCATACATCATAACTTTCTGTTTCTCTTTTCTTAATTAAACTTATTGCCAAACAAGTATATACTAGAAACAGGGTTCAAAAGGCAAAGTTGTGAAATTCCGTGCACAGAAATGCTGCTACCCCACCCCTCCACCCCTGCCATTAGTGCTATCTCTTACACAGGACAACTTTAGGTTTCTTGTTTATCCTTCTGTTGGAGGGCTGGCCTGTGCACTGTGGGACTCTTATCAGCATCCCTGGCCGCTACACACCAGATAACCCAGCACCCTCCACCCAGTTGTGACCATCAAAAATGTCTCCAGACATTGACAAAACCCCCATGGGGGACAAAAACTGTCCTTGGTTAAGAACCATTGCTTTAGGTAAATAGAAGCAAATGTATAATAAATATATATCTTTATTTCCCACCTGTTTTTTACTTAAAAGTAGCAATCTGTAAACACAGCTCCTCTTCCTGATTTTATATATATATATAATCAATTATGTATATATAATTACTGGTTTTATATATATATGTAAATATATATATTTTTTTATTTTTTTATTTTATTTTTTTAGCTTTTTACTTTTACATGTATAGATAGCCTAGAGATCTGTGGATCAGTACACAGATGTTGTCTTCTCTTTGGCAGCTGCGTAGCATTCCATGCTGTGGAGGCGCCATAATTGATTCAACCAGTCCCCTCTTGTCGGGCGCTTGGTTCCCGTGTCCTATTAAACTGTGCTCAGTGAGTAAAGTTATTCATGGGTCTGTCTGCCGTGTGCGGGTGTATCTGTGGGATAGATCCCCAGAAGTGGGGTGGCTGGATCAAGGGTAAATACATTTGGGTGGTTGTTGCCAGATTTCCCCATCATGAGGGCCATGCCCTTTGGCACGTCCATCGGCAATGACTGAGAGGCCTGTCTCCCCACAGCCTCACCAACCATGTTACGAAACCTTTGGATTCTTGCCAGCGCTTTAGGTGCTAAATGCCTCGTGTTTCCTATAGGCCAGCATCACATTTATTTTAATGGTCTTATTCATTTTGAGCAAGGAGCTCAGTGAACCTCGGCTTTGCCTGCTTTCCCCTCAGTGGCAAGTGTCCTGTGCTGTCTGTTTCCAGGCCTTTGCTCCTCCCATGTCATGCTCTCCACCAGAAATGAGCTTCCTTCTCAATTTCAATATTTTCACTGTCCTTTGAGGCTTCCAAATGCCATGTCCTCTGAGAAACCTCATGATCCTGCTTTACACCCCCCATTTTCCAGTCATTTCCTTCCCCTCCACATTCCCTCTGCCTTACCACAGCCAGGCTGTCACCAACCATGTAGTTGTCATGTTGCCCAGGGTCATGGGGGTGTCCAGAGTCGGACAGGTCTGGTTTTGAATGCCAGCTCTGCCACTTACCGTCTGCAGGTCTTTGGTCAAATTTCTGAATTTTTCTGAGCTTCAGTTTTTTCACCTGTAAAATGGGAACAATGCTTCGTTCATAAAACTATAGACAAGAGTAACAAAAAGCCCTCCGTGAAGTGTGCAGCAGCAGAGAGGCATTGAATACCTATCAGCTCCTTGAGAGCAGATCCATCCGTTTATTTCCTACAATGCCTTTCGTGTGCTCTTGCACACAGTAAATGAAGGTATCGCATCTGTTCTCTAAAAACCAAGACTGTTTCTACAAAGTGAATGGTAATTTACTCAAGTATTTGAGTGCCTGTTCTGTTCCAGGCATTCATCTCAGAGCCGAGGGTTTAGCAGTGAAAAGAGATAAAATCCCTCCTTTTGTAGCTTGCATTCATTTGTGGCGACACACAGTTAACAGAAGTGAATGACATAGCGGTGTAAGTATAGATGCATCTTTTGTATATCATTTCTGAAATCCTATAGCATTATCTTTTTTGTTAGTTGCTTCAAGAATCTATTTTTCCTTACTACACTGTAAGTTCCTTGGGGCAGGAATGATGACTGCTCTTTAAGGAAATTCCTTGGAGCCTAATATGGAGGAAACCCAAACCCAAATCTTAGTGTCTTCCCTCTGCATAAACCCCTCCACAGCTCCTCATGGCCTCCAGGGTGCCGTCCGGACTCCTTCAGTTGCCTGCAAGGTGCTGTGTGATCTGGGGTCTGCGTGTGCCTGCCCCTGAACCCTACATACACCCCAGCTCCACTGGACCTCCAAGTTCTAGAATGCCCTTTGAGTGGCTCATTTGGTTAAGAGTTCGCTCAAGAGTGAGAGCTCTGAGCAACAGGGTCACCGGTTCGATTCCCGGCCCAAGCTGAGCTGCTGCTGAGCTGCCAACAGGTGGCAGGATGGCTCAGCTAAAAAAATATAAAAAAAATAAAAAATAGAATGCCCCATGCTCTCTTATCTCTGCTTTTTTGCGCATGCCGTTCCATTTGCCTGGAATAGTTTCCTTGCCTCCCTCACCTGGCCAATATTCTTTCGGTCTCTGGTAGATGTCACTTCCTTCAGGAAGCCATCCTTGATGTCCCCGCCCCCAGTCTGGGCCATGTGCCCCTCCTCTGTGCTTTAGTAAAAATCAGGACTCCCTTCTCTTCAGACTTCCACAGCCTTCTATTGTATTGGGTTGTTGGAAAAGTCATGGCACATTTTTGCAATGAAAAACATACAAAAAATATGTCATAACTTTTCCAATAACCCAATAATTGTTGGTTTACTTGTCTGACTCGCCCTAATTGTTTAGCTCCCCTCTTTCCCCCACCCAGGAGTAAGGATGCATCTCTCATCTAGTAGGTTATCTGCAGTGACTGCCTGACACAGTGAAGGATGGATGGACAGATGGGTAGTCGAAGCATAGAAGGGGCTGTGAATGCGTGTTCTGACTTGCCTGATTCCAGCCAGCCCAGTGGGAACCTGTTTTCCTTTGTAGGAATCTGGTTTCCCTTGAGACAGGCAACGTGTTCTGTTTCTGGCCCCATTCCTGTCTGGATGACCCTGGAGAGATCACTTTTTCTAATGGAGCATTTATTAAATGACCTACTGTGTGTGGCTGCAGGATCACTGACCTCTGAGAGCTCAGTAGACATTATAGCCCATGGGAATACCACCCGTAGGGTTGCATCATGCACTGTGTTGCTTCACATGTTCCTGTTGGATTGGAGGTTCCAAAGGTCGGGCCCCTTGCCTTTCTCACCCAGGTTTTTCTTGGTAAGAGCAGTACCTACTTCAGCCACAGGGGGACAGGAGGGGTGGGTGTGTGTACTTGGGCATGCCTTTGTGTGTTGTTGATCCTTGGCCTTGCCAGTAGAGGGCAGCAGAGCAGCCCACCATAATGTCCACATTTTAATTATTTTAATAAACCATCAAGGGGATACCTTTCCAACTCACGCCCCGTGTTTTTGCTTCCAAAAGACAGTTGTCTTTCTGGAAGATTTGTGGTGTAGCCACTGCACAGAGAGAATAAATTCCATTATTATGTAAAAAAATGGTTTTTAGGAAAATTGCCCTCTAATTTCAAAGAGGAACCATACCATTTTCCCACCTTGAGGGGACACAACCTGTCCCTAAATTTTAACTAGACCATTGTCTTCTCTGAACCAACATGTGTGACTAAAGCTCACCTTTGGAATGAATGGTGGCCTCACACAGAGAATGTCAAGCAAAGCTGGTATCAGCTCTGTTTGCTGCTGGGGTGGACCCTCCAGGCCAATTTTAAATTCCAGTGGTGTCGTCACAGCAGCTTGTGCAAAACAGTGGTGGCGAAAGATACAATTTCTTCTATTGTTCGCCAGCCTTATCTGGAAGAACATTTAATTACCAGCTGGTGGTAGTTAAGGAAAAATAGAATTCTTAAACTAGGGAGGGATTTGGCAGTTTAAATAAAGGCCTGTGTATAGGAAAATAAGATCTGTATGTGGGAAAGATTTGGAGAACTAGTTTGGGTACTAATTTAAGGGCTTGGACTCTTTGTTAATGAGGAAGTCCTGGATACAAACAACATTTTAAAAGTCACAGATGATGAGAAACTCAAGGACATAGGTAAAGAGGTCTAGTTTGTGTTCTCCAGCAGGTTTCATGGTCATTAGCAATGTTTGTTGCTCATCAAATTCCAACAAAATCTTTACAATCTCCTGACTAAAAACTTTCTGCGAATATTGGAATATCTAAAATATGAGACATGCTATAGACATGGGACATTTTGCTTTTTAATAAAATCTTTTATTCTCTTAAAGAATTTTTTTTCAGAACAAGAACTATCAGCCTGTTTCCAGGAATACCCTAGCTAGGAATTTTTTTTTAATCCAGCTTGTGCTTATTAAATGAAAACAATCCTAATTTTGTATTTTATTTTCTTTCCTATCATCCAGCTCCTCAACAAATTGCTAGTTTAAATCCGTCTTGGGTTCACATCTTCTGTAGTATGTCCTGATGTGTTTCCATCTAAAACATCCCCTGAACCTAGGCATACAGTGAGAGGTGAGAGACTGTCAAGGCACCATTTCCACATGAACGTTTCTTACTTCTACCACTCGTTTTTTGGAGAAGAAGTCAGAAGGGAACATTGGTTTGAATCAATGAAAATATTGGCTTAGGTTACCTGGTGTTTTGTAAACATGTTGGAGAACTTTGGTTCAGCCAAAGAATGCCAGTATTCTGTCTCACTCAACTCTCTCAACACTGGAGGTAGGTTTCCTTTCTACAGGAGTCATTGACTCAAGGGGGAAAATGTAATAAACTGATGGAAAGGCATTTTTAAGAAAAAGGTATCCAAAACTTAGAAATAAGGCAAAAAGAAAAGATTACTGAGTGCTCCTGCAGTATCCTACTGCAACTCTATTTAACAAGCTTACCAAAGATCATCTGATGTTCTCGGGCAGGAGTCAGCAGGTTGTTTTTCTTTTTTTTTATCTGTAAAGTGCCAGATAGTAAATATTTTAGGCTTCGCAGGCCACATGGTCTCTATGGTAACTACTCAGCTCCTCCATTGTATTGTGAAAGTAGCCTCAGGTAATATGTAAACAAATGTAGGTCGCCAAGCTCCAATACAACTTGATTTATGGGCACTGACATTTGAATTTCATATGATTTTTCATGTGTCATGAAATATTCTTTTGGTTTTTTTTTCAACTATTTTAAAAATATAAAAATCCTTCTTCACTCACAGGCCCTCTGAAAACAGATGGCTGATATTGATGAGTTGCAAATGATTTTTGTCCAGTTAGGACACAAATGATTCCTCCCAGATAGAAAAGGACCATTGAGGTATTGCTTTTTGGCCTGCAGCACATTAACTTCATTTTGTATCTAAATTTCCAATCTATTCCAGCATTCATTTCTCCAGATTCCAACACACACACACACACACACACACACACACACACACACACACACACACTCTTAGGTTCTTGTACCTTCCTTTGAGCTAGTTTTGTCATCTTGCTGATTCGCTCATCAGTGAGTTAAATCCATCTTTAGCATGTGCTTCTATATATTTACATGAGAGTCCAGTGTTTAACTTCTTGAAAATTATACTTCGACAGCCACATATATAAAAAGCAACATGGGACATTTTAAACAATACATGAATTTCTGCTCATTTGTTTTTAAAACTAAGAACAGGGCAATTCAATAAATCATTCACTAGAAGAGTAAACGGTTTACACCTTATCTTCCATCCTGGTCAAGGGAGAGTGACAGTGGATGAGGAGGGGCAGAGGGAGACACACACCTGGGATTGGTCCTCACTTGTGTCCACTTGGACTCCGTGAAGTTGTAGCGTTGCTCCATCAGGCATAGTGGTGGCAAAGCACAGGGGATTCTTGACATCTCGTACAATTGTCCAAGAATGATTGCGGTTTCCAGTCAGAGGTTCTTATAATTGATAATATTTCAAAAATAGAAGAAGAAAAGAAAAAAACATTTTCAGAAGGCATTAATGTGGGGAAGCTAGGTAGTATCCCAGAGAATAATGGACTGAGCGTCAAGACATCCCTAGTTTTGAGTCTGTGACCAACTAACTATGTGACATTGGGTATCACAGTGCTTTTGGGTTTGCGTATGTAAGATGAAAGACTTGCACTCTACGGTCGTTAATATTCCTTATGCTGCTAAAAATTTTATAACACAAACTCAAATTCTTTTTGGTGGAATTGAGTGGTCACTGATTCCTTTTTTTTTTTTTTCCTGTAAATAAGAGAAGCATAGTCTGTGTTCAGAGTCTGATTTCCAGGTTTAACTTCTTATATAAAAGATAAAATCATCATATATAATAAAATAATACTATATCTAAAAGATAAATATAACACTTTCAAGTGAATTCTCTTCCTGGAACAAATAGTGGTGGAAAAGTATAAAATGGAATTGTCTGCCTTTGTTTGCTGTTCACTTTATGGTGCCAAGTGCCTCCAACAGGATCTTACTGTTCCCTGTACCTGAGGGTCACTTCCCTGTCCAAAGTTAGCTTTAAGTCTGAGAGCAAAGATTTCCTTGGCTGAGAGAGAATAAGATGAAGCAAAGCTCTAAAAAGGCAGTTGGCACCCTGACAGACCAGAACATTGGCGAGAGAGATGGAAATAGAAGATAAGGAAGCAGAGGCCCTTTTGAATTTAAAAGAACACTTGTGGGTGCTTGAAATTCCTTGGGTATTTGAAGCCCACAGAAGAGGTTAGAGGAAATCTTTAAAGGCATTGATTGGCCCTTAACTTTTTTTTTTGAGAGG
>NW_017732287.1:469634-485190 GCF_001890085.2 Hipposideros armiger | reverse complement strand
GTAATTTCAGGATCTTTTGACCCCAGACACCAAAAAAAATTGACTCATTAAGTTGGACAAAGGAAGCAGGGCATTTGGTGTGGAAGCTTGTCTTTAAGAAGCATCTGGTCTCAAGTTTTAACACCCAAGTGACCCTATTAAACTACTAAACTAATTTTGTCTCTCTAACCCCCAACCCTTACAAACAACCACACGCCCAATTGTGCAACTTTCTCCGTTTTCCAGCAAATGATTCTTGATCACTATTATATGAACTCTAAACTGAATGCCCAGGTTGCACAAACCCAGAATCCAAAACAATAAATAAACTTAGGTTGTAAATAAGTAAGATTTTCTAAAGATTTATCTTAGTCTATGTTGCTGATAGTCACTGCTTGCTGGGAAGTGGTGGCTTTTCCTGGCAAGCTTTCTCTAAATTCTCTTGAAAGCACTTGTGTTAATAAGTTACAAAGATTACTTTAATCTTTGCTTGGAATTCATTTAGTGCATGCATAAATCTTCAAGCTCATTATCATATCCATGAGAAATTTCTAGACTTTTGAGAGTTCTAATGCATAAAAACTTCTGATTTCAGCTCTTTCTTAATGTGGTGACAGAGTCAGAACATGTTGAATTGAATTCAGGGATTTTTTTTAATTAATCTTATGCTTCCAGACATTTAAATTCAGGTTACTTATCTTCAGATTTGAGGCAGAAAATAATATTTGGTTCTTAATACATTTTTCCCCTGTTTGATGCATTCCAGAAGCATGCTGGCTTAATTACATATTAATAGCAACAGATTTATGCGTAGTATTCTTTTCCCCCCAACTTTAATTTTGAAATGCTTCATGTCTACAGGAAAACTGAAAGAACTATTCAGACCCCTCCACTTAAATTTCCTAGGCTGCTCATTGAAATTTGCCAATTAACATTTTGCCATGTTTGCTTTATCTCCCTGTGTGTGCATGTGTACATTAATTTTATTTCGTTTTTTTATTGTTCATCACTCTGAAGTAAGCTGCAGACATGACACTTACTCCCTAAATAAGTCAGTATGTATCTCCCAAGAACAAAGATACTCTCATCTAATTGCAATACCTTTACCACACTGAAGGAATTTAGCATCAATTCAATACTATATGATGCAGTCCATACTCAGATTTCCTCAAATGCCCCACTGTCCTTTACTTCCACCTTTTGTTCAAGGATCCAGTGCGGATCAACAAATGACATTTGGTTGCCATGTCTCTTTAGTCTCCTTTAATCTTGAAAGTCCCCAGCCTTTTGTTGTCTTACGACATTGCCATTTTTTCTAGCTTGCTCCACAGCCTAGTTCGTCTGTTTCCTCATAATGAAGTTCAGGTTAAGGTTAAACAACATTGGCAAGAAAACAACCGAAGTGTGCTGTACGTGTCTGATCCTATCACATCGGGGGGCACCTGATAGTGGACGCCATATTGGTGTTGCTGAGTTTGGTCACTTGGTTAAAAGCGTATCTGCCAGATCTCGTGAAAAGGGGCCCTTTTCCCTTGTATTAAGTCTGAGAGCGGGGGCTACCTTGAGACCATGTGATTGTACTTTTCCCCAAAACACTTTGCGCACTGATTTTAGCATCTACTGATGTCCTTCTTGGCTTTATTTTGATTTGTTGTTGGAGGTGGCATAGGGGGAAAGGAAGCTATAAAGCAAAGGTGCCTGATCAGATCTGTGTAGAGCCATCCCTATTACTCCTCTATTTGTATAATGCAAGAAATGAATGGTGTGAATGCTCTGTATGTTCCCAGTTGTCACACTCAATATCTGTGAACAAAAGCAGCTTAGTTTCCCTCCGTCTCTCCATAGAGAGAGGCCTTCGAGGCAAATATTTGTCTGGAGTCAGTAGCCTACAATGATTACTGAATGTCTGGATGAGGTTATTAAAATACCTGATGTTTGCCCTGGTGGCACATACAAGACAAATGAAGCAGAATTCTTTTAGCCTGGTTACACAGTACTTTTTCGTGTTTTAGTTAATAGTACAGAGCAGGAACGTCAGCTTCAGCAACCCCAGCTAGATAAACAGCTTCTGTGGTGTAATCAAGAAAAATCAGCAACATATACTGTTGACTTAAAGAGGCAGATTTAAATTTTGTAATGAAAGGTTTGAGTAAAACTTAGGAGGGGAAATATTTCTGCCTGGATGTGAAAACTCAAGTGAATTTTATATTTCATCTTTCCCATAGGGTAGTGAGCTAAAACATTAGTTTTGGGCCGGTGGGTGAGAACCATCTAAGAAGGAAAAATGCTGGCAATGTCACCCTCCTTGAGAAGTATTATATAGAGCATAATGTAATTTAGTAATTGCAAACATTATTTTTTTCAAACATGGTAAATGTTTCTACAGTGCCATTTTAGAATTGTAGCATTGTGTAGCCCGGTTCTTTATAGCAATCGTTGTCAACCAGGGAGTGATTTTGACCTGCAGCAAACGTGTGGCAAAATCTGGAGACATTTTTTTTTTTCCCAAAGATTTTATTGGGTAATTGGGGAAGGGGAACAGCCAGGTTGTTGTCCTTCAATTTTAGTTGTGGAGGGTGCAGCTAGCTCAGCTCCAAGTCCAGTCGCCATCCGGCTGCCCGACGGCAGCTCACGGCAGCTCAGCTCAAGGTGCCCTGATCAATTTTAGTTGTGGGTGGGCATAGCCCACCATCCCATGCGGGAGTCGAACTGGCAACCTTGTTGCTAGGAGCACGTGCTCTCACCAGCTGAGCCATCCTGACACCTGTTGGCAGCTCAAGGACGGCTCAGTGGCGGCTCAGTGGCAGCTCAGCTTGGGCACAGCTCATTGGCCCATGTGGGAATCGAACCAGCAACCCTGTTGCTCAGAGCTCGCGATCTTAACCAACTGAGCCACTCAGCCGGCCCCTGGAGACATTTTGTATCATTACAACTGGGAGTGTGCTGTTGGCATCAAGGAAGTATAGGCCAGGGATGCTGCTAAACATCCTACAGTGCACAGCACAGCACTCCCTCACCCCCCACACACCACTACCATCAACACAGAAATACCAGGTCCAACGTGTCAGTACTGCCAAGGTTGAAAAGCTCTTTTATGGGATGGTAGAGTACTTTGATAGACAAATGTTTGCAATATATGAGGCACTGGGTGTTTCAAGAAAATAAGACTCTGCACTGAAAGCTCACCGTCTCATTAGGAAAACAGACCTGTAGACAACCCCAAAACGATGGGAGATGGACTTTCTTATTCTCTTACAAGCCATCTTAACTGTCTGAGAGAAGATGGTGCAGCAGGCTATACAGAGAAGCTTTGTTTGGGCTGGAGCTTACAGGAAGAGTAGGCATTACCAGACATGGAGGATTGAGGAAATACACGCCCCAACTCACACAGCTTTATCATTGGCCCATTCGAGGCCTCTTATTGTTTCCCAATTTACCCCTCTTTTCCTTCTACACCGTTGGCGACCATACTTAGGAGTTAAATGTAAATCCTTGATTTTGCATTGTTAAAAATGTGTATTCCTGACTTCTGTGGCTATCTTAACATTTTGTATTTGCATAAATTATCTCATTCAATGTTAGCTCTATTAGCTGTTAAAAATCAGTTCATGTTGCTATGGGACCATCTATTCTGTTGCTTTTATTTGCTGTATAGTACTCCTTGGAGTATATGTCAGTTATGCTCTGTGATCACCACTTCAAACATAGTGACTTCAAACAACTACCCCTCATTTTTCATGAGTCTGTGGGACTGCTTGGGTGATTTGGCTGGTCTGTATCTGGCTCTGCTCATGTCAGCTGGCATCACTCATTCATCTGTGTTCTGTTGGGGGCTGGATAATTTAAGAGGGCCTTAACACATTGTTGTCCTCCTCCATCAGGCTAGCCTGAGCTTGGTCACATGGTGGCAGGGCAGGAGTTCAAGAGAGGGAAAAATGTGCAAGGCCTAGCTTTGCAACTGGTACACAGTCATTTCCACCATATTCTATTGGCTAAAACAAGTCACAAGTCCAATCCACATTCAGAGTGCAGGGAAACAGACTCTACCTCTTGCAAACTGTGTAGTTATAAGGAGGTTAATGTGTCACGTCCAGCGTGGCAAGGGCATACAGGTTTCTCTTAAGGGGCGACGCAGATTGAATAAGAGCAAGAGACAAAAGTAAGATTAAGAGCGAAACCAAGGGACTCAGCCAGAGAAGACTGAGTGAGCCCAGAATCGGGTCAGCGCATAGCTTTTATTGAGAAAATTGAAAAGAAGTGAAACTGTTTTACTGCTGTCAACCAATTTGTAACCCGTGACTTATGTGTGCCTTAAGACCTTTTCCATTAGCATTCCCTTTGTGTTCCAACACATCCTGTGCCTTCACACTTCCTCCACATAGCCCCAAGACACTGTTACTGTGTCCTCCCAGGGGAGATAACTATTATCATTCCAATAGGTCCCAGTCACCTGAGACACTCCCCGAGAGAGCTTTACCGATATCATTCCATCCGGCCTCAGTTTTCCGAGACACTCTCTCGACTAATGGGTCAGAGGCTAATGTAGGGGGGTGGTAACGGAATTGGCTATAATGCAACATTAATGGGCCATTGATGCAATGCAATTAGTTAACCAGAGGGTGTATCCATCCCTCACCGTCTTTTACTACTTAGTCTCCCAATGACACCTGTCCGTGTTACTTCCAACCTTGGTTGCTGTGCTGAATAAACATCCTTGTGTGTTTGGGACCTAGATGAGAATTTCAGGGGCTGTAGCCCTAGGAATAAGATGGCTGAGGCATAGCACATATCTACACTTGCTTTGACTACATGTAGCTGTTCTCTGACATGCCTGCCTCACTCCCACCAGCAGTGCTCCGGCTTCCTATATTCTCATAGCCAACTCCTTAACATTGTCCAACTTTTTAAATGTTGACTTGGTTTGAGATATGTATAGTGATATCTTATTGCCATGGCTTGTTTTGCATTGATTACTGAGTTTGGACATCTTTTGTTATGCATATCAGCCTCCTGGCTTCGGGGCAAAGACATTGAAGAGGGAAGAAGCATGGGGCAAATGGTTACATCAGTCTGGAATGGCTGTAGAAACAGCAGGTGAAGAGGCTTATTGGGACATTGGGATTTGGTGCTGAGGGCTGTGGGCAACCTTGGGTTTTTGGAGGGGCCTTTGCATTTAGGTTCATGGTTTAGAGGAATGCTTTTGACAGCAGAGTGAAGGATCTGAAGGGACAGATACTGTACTATTAGGTGCTGGGATGTTTCACTGGAAGCTGAGAAATAGGCCATAGAAATGAAGAGAAAAGATAGCATCGATCCGACCTGGAAGCTGATTGGATGGGGGAGGCAAGGAAAAAGCAGGAGTCTAGGATGACTCCATGTTTTTGTCTTGGGTGGGTGGGGAGACGGTGTGGTATGAGTTGTTGAGGAATATGGGAGGAAGAACAGAGCCTGAAGGAGACGAGAAATCGTTTTGGGGCAGCGCTAAGCTTAGAAGCCTGTGGAGTAACAAGGTAGAGATGTCTGGAGAGCACACCTGCATGAGTGGATGTGCAGCTTGAAAAGCAGTTGAGGTTAAAAGTGAGGCTAAGGGAATGTCCAGACAATGGGACGAGATGACTGCTAGGCATGGGTTTCTCTAGGACAATGGCTCTCAGACTTAAGCAACCACCAGAATCACTGAGAAGATCGTTAAATCACAGATCCCAGGATCCTGCCCCCTGAGTTTCTGATTCAGTAGGCCTGTAATGGAGCCGGGAAATTTGCATTTCTAACAAGCTTCCAAGTGATGCTGATGTTGCTGGTGGGGGGGGGGCACACTTTGGGGAACCACCAGTATAGGGCAAGAGTATACATGGAGGAGGTGCTGGAGGAGCGTGTTCAGGGACTGGGCAAAGGAAAATAAAACAGCAGAGGAATCTGAGAGGATGAAAGCTCTTAGAAGACAATAGTGTTTTAAGAAGGAGTTAGCTCCATTCCTTTTAGAAGCTTGATTCAAAAGGAAAAGAGATAAAAAAGGAGGGATAAAAAAGGATAGGATAAGAAGCATGGTTCCCTTGCATTATTATTATTATTGTTATTAGCATTATTTCAGGATGGAAGAGACTTAGTATCCTTTTAGGATAAATAAACACGAAGAGTCACAGCTCCTTCAGGTTCTGCCTCACTGCTTGTCTCTGATCTGGCACGGGTAGGAGGAGACCTTCAGGGTAAATGGTCTTGCTCTCAGCAGCATTATTAAACACAGAAGCATCTTCATGTCTACAGGTTGTTAGGGACATTAGTGATATAGTGTAAAGGAAAAAAATCAAGCTGTTGAGAAACATACTGAGTTTTCTATGTAGGGAAAACCAAATGTTTAAACTCTCCCTCCCCATCTAGGTGTGGATATGCTTAAAAGAAAACAAATTTGCAAGAGAACTCGGCAGCACCCATGTAGACATTTCCACCCCACAGGTTCTTCTCTAGAGCCTTCGAGTATTGAGTGGAACCATAGAAAGGGCACTGGAGCCCTTCAGGAGGAGATCTGGACCTTAGTTCATGACCTTGGTATCACTTCACCTCTCTGTGCCTCAGCTTCCCATCTATAAAATGAGGCTACTCATGGTACCTACCTCCGAATCATGATGAAGCTTAAATGAGAATACATGTAAAGTCCTTAGAACATTGTCAGTAAGTGCTCAAAATAAATGTAACCTGCTATTTATATTTTAATATTGGTTGATAAACAGTGGAGCTTAGTGAATTTTGTTATAGTATCCAGTAGATCCCACAGTATAACCTTTTTATGAAAATAAGGTGGTATCACCTTTAGGAATCAAAACGTTCATATTTGGGGGTCACGGCAGCCCCACCAATTAGAGATGCTCCTTGCTCCATATGCTGGAAAGTTGTCATCACAGGTCCCTAATCAACATTGACTAGACGTGAATGGCACCATCTCAGGACAGCCCCTGCCTATGGGGTTATGGCATTAGGGGGTTGGGAGGATTCATAGGTTTGCATGTTTCATAGGAAGAAACAGAGATAATTGGGTGTCGCGGGGAGTACGTGTGTCTTGGTCATGTGTACCGAGTTGCTTATCTCTAGACAAACATCCTTCACCCACTACTGGTTCACAGAAATGTCTAGCAGCGCGAAGCAAAGCCTGGCGTCCCTCTCCTTCTCCTGGTGCTTGCAGCCAGACCAGCTGATTTGAGTTTTAAACTTGTAAGGGCTCATGCATGCCTGATCTAGAAACCAGTTTCTTTTGACCCTATGCTGCACGCATCTGTCCACAAAGTTCTTCCAAACTTCGGGCATCTTGGTGTCTCGTTTTTTTTCTCGAAGTCCAGCCCAGGGAGAGCCCAGCTGTGTTCTCAGCAATGCAGCTATTCTGACCAAGCCTTTGGTCCATCAGGAAGGCCAGAGTGGGTGTTTAATCTACGCCAGACTTGTCTGTGTTCTTTTGGCTTTGTGATTTCGCAGGTCACAACAGGGCATGGAAGGTTTGTAGGCGGCACCCACCTACGGTGGACGTCTTTGCATTTGTGATGGGAGAGTTTGTTCTCTCCCCTGGGCATCTGATGACAGTGTTCAGCCACCCTTGACTGATGGTTGGCCCTGCTTTCTCCACGATCATTTGAGATTCTCACAGCCGGTCTTTATTTTCCTAGCTTAGTCTTTAGAAGAGAAAAGAGGAAGCAACAGAAGGATATTTCAAAATAAGACTAAGGGAACACAGAGTAAGAAATTCATCCACTTAATTTTTACCATGTAAGTTACATGTATGGAAAGGAATGGTGGTGTTATGATGCTTATTTAAATTTTGAGGAGTGTTTTCTCCTCAATAACTCAAAGATTTCAAGGCTACTATGTGGTTTTGAAGAAGCCACATCTGAACTCATCTGTGGGAGAAGGTTTGGGAGATGGTGTCACTAGAAGGAAGGCCCCATCTGAATTCTATCATGGCGGTGGTAGCGGAAAGGGATTTTCCTGGCACGGGCAGGCTGCAGCTTGAATTTATAGTCCAGCCGTGGTTTTGCTTCAAGAAAAAACTGTACCTGATTTGTGGATACACTGTCTGCAGGCATTTTAGAAATCTCCCATCCAGTAAATAACATCTTAATGGGAGGCTTTCTCCTTGCTTGTGATGTGCTCCAAAGGAAGAAATGAGTTCATGAAAATGGTTAGACTTAAAAGTCGCCCTTCACTACTGTTTTCTAGGGCTATTTTCCTGCAACATGAGGAAGCCATCATACTGTTAGGGGCAGCACTGCAATTGTGAGTATGTTTCCTCCTAGGAACCCAATCATTTCATTGCCAGGAGCATCTGGTGGCACAGGCTTCGGATGGTGCCGGGTCCCGGGTGCACCTGCGAACCTCTAAACCAACTATTTAGGAAATACTCTGACTTATGTTTATATGACTGGCTTGCATTTCTTATGTTATACAAATATAAAGAATTATACAATTGTGGAAAACATTTTAGAAATTTAGAAATGCAGAAAATTGAAAACAAATTTAAATATCTATGCATATGCTACCATGTTTCCCTGAAAATAAGACCTAACTGGAAAATAAGCCCTAGCATGATTTTTCAGGATGCTCGTAATATAAGCCCTACCCCAAACATAAGCCCCAGTTAAGATCGTCAACCAGACATGACTGTTTGAATAAACGTATTGGGCTATGGGAAAAGTCATGACGTATTTTTTTCAATGTTTTTCATTGCAAAAATGCGTCCTGACTTTTCCAACAACCCAATAGATTTTTGTACATGAATAGATGAATAAATGTAGATTGTTGGAGCAAAAATTAATATAAAACCTGGCCTTATTTTCAGGAAAACACGGTAGTATACTATAATTGCTACTTTTCATACTGGCCATTTTTTAGAGCATATGCTTTATGTTTTAACAATAAGATTATGATAAAGAAAATGTAAACAATTGGGCCTGTTTATCAACAGGTGAATGAAAGGACAGTGGTGGGATTGCCGTACCGTGGGATGCTGCACAGTAATGTGAATTACTGATATACACACAAAAGTACGGATGAATCCAGAAACTATGTTGAATAAGAGAAGCCAGACACAAAACAGTGTATACTGTATCGGGTTAGCCAACCACAGTCTACAGGCCACATCCAGCCCACTGCCTGTTTTGTAGGACCCACAAACTAAGAATGACTTTACTTTTTTTAATGATTGAGGGCAAAATAAGAATACTATTTTGCGATATGTAAGAATTACATGAAATTCAAATTTGGGGCCACAAATTGTTTTACTGGAACACAGCCGTGTTTGTTCGTCTGTGTAGCGTCTGGCTGCCTCTGTGCTCCTGGGGCACAGGTGAGTGGCTGTGACAGAACCCGTGTGGCCTCAAAGCTTAAAATAGTTACTTTCTGGCCCTTTATAGAAAAGGCTAGCTGGTCCCTGAACTGTATGATCCTATTTATATGAAATTCTAGAAAATACGAATTAATCAGTAGGACAGAAAACAGATCAGTGGTCGCCAGGAGGTGGCAGGAGGGGAGGGGGGCTGATTGCAGAAGAGCACAAGGGGAGATTTGGGGGATAATGGAAATGTTCTATATTTGGTCATGGTGGTGGTTAGACGGATGTGTACATTTGGCAAAACTCACAAAACTATACACTTTAAATAGGTGCCACTTGTTGTATGTAAATTATACTTCAGTGAAGTTGTGAAAAAAAAAAAAAAAGTTGAGCCCAAATTCCCCCGCAAGGTAGTTCAGCTACTCTACATTTTGAGTTCCTTCCCCTTTATACAGATGTATAAACATTTTCCAGAATTGAGATAATAAAGCATAAAATTTTTTAATTTTAAAAATATATTTATAACATATGCATACAATTTTTTAATTTAAAAATATGTTTATAATGTATTCATTCTTCAGTGTCCATTCCTAGGTGAATTCTGGTAGAAGGAAGTGTGCCGCCTGGCTTAGGATGGTGCTTGCAAAAATCTGCTTCCTAAATCCAAATCTGTGATTGTTCCATGGTACTTGGACCCCCACACCCCAGTTTGCTCCCTGGTTAAAGAGGCGTCAGGATGAGCACAGGTGTTTGGGCCTTTGGCCCCTCAGAGCAGTCGCAGAACTGTCTGCTCTGTCACTTTGGCTCTCAGCTTACCTTTGCCACCAGGTAGGTCCAGCCTTCTCCCCTCCATCCTATGGGTCACTCTGTTGAATTCCACCCCTTGCGATGGATCTACAGCAGAGCTAACCCAGAGCTCTTCCCACCCCCACCACCCTCCAAACAGCCTCTCCCCCAGCTCCACTGACTTTCCCTCCCTCCAGAGCTGCCCCTCCGCACACTCCCTCTGCCCACCTGACTTCCGTCCTGCTCTGTCCATCGAGCCTTCCTGTTGCTGTCAGTGATGTGGTTTCCTCACCTGTAAAGCGGTAACCTGCCTCATAGAATTGTTACGATGAAATGATTTGCTACACATGAGCTTAGAATGGAGCCTGGTGCCTTGTAAGAACTCAGTGACGCTGCAGCGTCACCACCGTTGTCATTACGTTCCACAGCTGTTCCTGCCTCAGTCTTCTGACTTTGGGCCAGAGGCATTTCTGTTCTTTGGCTGCCTAGCATTTTCCCTTTAAAATGCCCTTTTAACAAGGAGATATATTTAACATCTGGGCTGCACACTTACCACACCGCTGGGGTTTTTTCCCCCAGGTTTCTCATTGGTTTTGAGTGTGTTAGTTTCCTATTGATGCTGTAACAAATTAAGACAAATTTAGTGGCTTAAAACAACACAGCTTACTGCCTCACCTGGGAAGAGCGCAATGATCACAATACCAACATGGGCCAGTGAAGCGACGTCCTCCATAACTAGACTGAAGAACAAAAGGACAGCAACTTGTCTGTTCCCCTTCCCCAATTCCCCAGCGCTGTTCCCCTCCCCCAATTCCCCAATAAAAAAATCTTTAAAAAAACCCAACAACACAGCTTTATTCTCTTACAGTTCTAGAGATTCAGAAATCCAAAAGCAGCCTCACTGGGCTAGGAGTCAAGGTGTTGTCAGGGCTGTGTTCCTTCTGGCAGCTCTAGGGGAAAATCTGTTTCCTTGCCTTTTCCAGGTGTACTCCTTGGCTCATGGCTGCTTTCTCCATCTTCAAAGCTGTCTTCAAATTTTTAAATCTCTCCCTGATTCTGACTTCCTTGCCTCTGTTTTTCACTTATAAGGACACTTACGGACCACTGGGCGCATCCAGTAATTCAGGATAAGCTCCCCATCTCAAGATCTTTGATCACACCTGCCAAGTCCCTTTTGCCATATAAGGTAACATTCACAGGTTGTGGCGATTAGATTGGGGATGTCTTTTGATGGGAGGGGGCATTATTCTTTCTAACACAGTGAGTCATCCTTCCTGCCACTTCTCGCTCTTCACCTGGTCTTTTAAAGCAGTGGCTCTCAAAGTATTATGCTTTAGTCACATGTAAATTGTTACACATAGATTCCTGAGCACCCCTCACCCACCCACCCAGAGATTCTGACCCATAGTTCTGGGGTGAGGCCCAACCATCTGCATTTTCACAAACTCACCAAGAGATTTAGATGCTGATAGTCTAAGCCTCACCTCTTAAAGAGAAAACAACTCCGTCTCAGAGGTGCTACCAAGGCTAGTTCCTGTACAAGGGTCTACAGGATTTATTCCCCATCGTGGAGGCTGGTACAGCTGCAGTCGCAGGACACCCACAAAAGTAGAGCATCAATGCTTTGTTCTGCATCATCCAGTGACCCCTCTAGAGAAAGGGGGGCTTTGTTGTCTTTGGTTATGCTGGGGTGAGAGCAACGCTGGCTGTGGGGGTGTCTGGAGAGGAGAGGGGGATGAGCTGGGTAAGTGTGGGAGCTCCTGACCCACAATCACTCCGCAGAAGCTGAGGACACGTGGAAATAAGTTCAGGAGGAGCCCACCCTTCACGGACCCCTCGGTGTAAAGTCAGGTCCCACTCGGGAGAGCTCTGTTAAGGAGAATAAGACACATTTTTACTTAATAGATCTGTTTTCTTTCCATTATCAGTAAGGAGGGAGAATTGTCTAGGGTGGGCGTGGGAGTCCGATCGAGGCCTTGCTGATAGAAGAGATGTTGGCAGCCTTTTACACAGATCTTGGATTGTGTGTTCTCGTGACTGTAGCTTAACACTTTAGTTAGTAAGTGCTGAAAATTCCCACCACAGCTGTCTGGTTTCTCTGTTCAAAATTCCTGACTTTTGAGGGCCCTGGTGAGCATTTGGTCATTCATTCAGTAGGTAACCTAAGTCCTGTTCAGGAAACAAAGGTAGTTAAACTACAGTCCCTGTTTTCAAAACTTTACAGTTCAGGGGAAAAGAGATGTAGACATTGACCATAAAGCACAAGGCAAGGCGAAGAAAGTGCTAGAACGGAGGTATCACTGGCCAGGTGCTCCGAGAGGACTTCCATAGTGGGGTCCCTGGGATGCTATGTTTAAGTGAAAGGGGTTCCCTGTCCAAGTAAGTTTGGGAAAGGCTGCGTTAGACAAGGTTAATTTCCTTACTGTGGGGCACTTCAGAGGCTTGAATATACTACATTTTTAAGAAATGGCTAGAGTCTAGCCTTTCCCAGACTAATATGGCCATACACCCTGTTTTCAGGGAATACCTCTTGAGAACATACTTTGAAAAATGTGACTTATAGACAACTATAACTGAAAAATAATTTTTTTAAAAATGTGACTTACGCAGCAGGTGTCATATTTTTTGATGACTTGTGATGTTAGAAATTAATTCCTAAATTATCTGGAGTTGAACAGCCTATACTTTATTCCTTTTAAGAAAGCCAAATGCCTCTCGCTCTTTTTTTTTTTTTTTTTTTTTAATGAATTAGCTCTATTTTGAGAAACTCTTGACGTTCCTTGAACTAACAAGACATCCTCTGGTAACTTACAAAAGGAACTCACCAAAATTCAAAATTTTACTCAATACTTTGTTTGATTCCACTTTTTTACTTGCTCAGGTCCATCCACTGGTTACACAGAGTTGATGACGTTTGGGCCATTGTCTTTTTTTAAAAATTCCTGAGATTAACTCAGACTTTTCCAGATACCCCGTGTTTACACGTTGGGGCTTGAACCTTGATAGATGGGCAGCTTTTTCAGAGCAGCTTAGAAGTCGGTTGACAGAAGGCATGACAGGAATGTGACCTTTGTTATGAGGTTTGTGGCTAAACGTTTCAGGCCTTATGGAGATGTCAAATCATTTGTTGAGCTCTGCTCTACCTGGATATGAAATGAAGGCTGAGTATAAAAGTGCCTGCTTGCTCGTTTTGGGGTCATTTTTTCCAAGACAGCAGCAATTTCAATTGGGGCTCAAAGTGTATTCCAGGGGAATGATGTTTGCGGATACAATGGGAACGTGACTTGAATGACCTGATTTCAAAGCTAAATTTTTCAGGAAAGTTTTTAGAAACCAGCTGATTATGTGATGAGAGAACTCCTCAGGGCTAAGTTTCAATTCTTTTTTTTTTCTAAGTCATGGAATATATAAACTGTTGTGATTTTTTTCTTTTTTTCTTTTCCTATGAAACATTTTCTGTTTATATGATAGTTTTTTCCTGTGAAACATTTTTCGTTTATAAATATTTCAAGGCTCAACACTCAGCTCAAATCGCTGACTAATTGTGAGCCCAGATTTGAAACTCTTGTTTCCCAGTATGGTAGATATTTTCCTACAATAGGAAAATGCTTCTGTGTGTAATTTATTTCTAAAAATGCAGGCCATGCCAAGTGTTTGAAATTGAATGCCAGGCTTACAATATTCAGTGAATATTGGGAAATTGCTTGGGATCTAAATGTGTACGTTTTCTAACCCTCCAGAGGGTTGTGCACACACAGCAAAAGAGTGCAAGGGTGGAGTGCACTGACATTGGCTTGTCACTAACAGGCTGTGTGACCTGGGACAGTTACTCCTGTCTGGACATCTTCCGTATCCGAATTGATGTTGGTCATGGAATTGACCTCAAAGCTATGCAAGGATTAAGCACGTTGATACACAGAAAGGGCTCAGAGTGCCGCTTGGCCCTTGGGGGCAGCTCAGTAAATGTTAGTTTATTTTTTACGTAAGTACTTAAAACACAGATTAAACAGTAATTGTGATTACTTTTGTAAAGTAAATTCTTCGTGACTGACTTTGTCCATCTTACTTGAAATGACATTTAGTAGGGAAAGAAACGTGAATGTTGGCTGAAAGACAGACGTACTGCTAAAGGGAAAGAGGTAAGAGATGGCCATAACTTTGTCCAGGTTTTATTTTTAAAGCCACATATTGTTGGTAGAAAAGTAAATAAAAATAAAGGTCTAACCTTTATGAAGGGCAGTTTAACCATAGCCATCGTAATGACAAATGCAGGTAGTTTTTTTAAATTTCTTTTTATTGGGGAACAGTGTGTTTTTCCAGGACCCATCAGCTCCAAGTCAAGTAGTTGTTTCAATCTAGTTATGGAGGGCACAACTCAGTGGCCCATGTGGGGATCGAACCGGCAACCTTGGTGTTATGAGCACTGTGCTCTAACCAAATGAGCTAACTGGCCGCCCCAAATGAAGGTAGTTTTTGACTGATATACTTGTGTATAAATTTATCTTACAGAAAACTTGAACACATACAAAATTGGATTTGTGCAAGGTGATTCTTTGCAGTACTGTTGACAATAACAAGAGACCAGACACAACCAAAAAGGTCCACCAATAGGGAACTAGCAGAGACAGTGTACTCCTAAATACTCAGGGATGCTAGTAGTTTAATGAGAATTAAGGATGCTAAATTCTTGGAAAAGATCTCCACAAGCATTAAGTTAGGACAGCAGTGGGGGGGATTGGGGGGGCTTAAGGATAGTTTTGGAAAAATACATAGGAAACTAACAGTGTTTACCTCTAGGGGATGTGGAAGGAAAGCTGTGTCCAGGGACATCCAAAAGGGGGATCCTGGTGATAAGGGGACTTCTTACCGTCTAACTTGCTGTACTTCTCAATTTCTGAACCCCATCAGGGTATTACCTATTTGAAGAATTAAAATAATCAGAAGGAATTTCAACCTTAACCTTCCTCCTTTGATAAAGGTATCTGCCGTGAGCTATGGCCCTGTTAATGCTGAGACCCTGGGAACTTCTGCGTTTGTCTCAGGAATGTGTGGTTTTACTTTTATTTTATTATAGGAAATTTCAGACAGCATAATAAACTCCCATCTACTCACTACCCAGCTTCAATAATTATTAATTTTATGGTCAATATTGTTTCATTTACGTTCCTAACCATTCTTCCTCCAAGAGGATTTTGAAGCAAATCCTAGATGACATATCATTTCATCTGTAAAAATGTTAGTGTATAGGTCTGAAAGATTCTATTCTTTTATGTAGAATATAAAATTTCTATATTTTAAAATAGAAGTTTTTAAAAATTAAACTAAACTTTTTTTTTTTTTAAGATTTTTATTGGGGAATTGGGGGATGGGAACAGCGCTCGGGAATTGGGGGAAGGGGAACAGACAAGTTGCTGTCCTTTTGTTCTTCAGTCTAGTTGTGGAGGACGTTGCTTCACTGGCCCAAGTTGGCACCATCAT
>NW_017732287.1:458987-469259 GCF_001890085.2 Hipposideros armiger | reverse complement strand
TGAAAGTTGACCTTGCTGGGTTATTTTTTTGAAATATTAATCCTCAGTCCATACTTTTAAAGGTTTCATCACTTCTTCCGTCACTTCACCTTGCTTTTCAGATGCTCTTCAGAAAGTCACTCCCAGCACTTCCTACATGTTAAGTTTGTCCTTCTGAGTTGAACAGCCTAGTAACTTCCATCCTGTGAATATGTAGCTAACAATGTTATCACTTGCATCACCTTTGCCACTTTTCCATTTCCCACTCACTCTAATAGGCTAATAAGGTAATAAAAACATTCAGATATTGGTGCGCACTCATTCTGCTGTGAAGGCAGATGTAGCAGAGCTGTCAAACAACCCTTGAAAAAATAACCCATCCTTGGTGAAAATATTGGCTCGTCGGCTGATATCAGAATGCTCAGGATAAAAGACATTTGGCAGTTGCAATCATCAGTAACGTGCAAAAATTGAACTTGAAAGTTGAGGCCCATGTGTATTTCCTCATACGGGTAATTTGTGCTCTGAACAGCTGTGGAGGAGAAGGAATACCAGGGACACCTTCTGCTCCTTCTGATTAGAGATCCTATGATTCTAAAAATCTAAACTGACCCCAAACAGGGCCACTCCCTCGGATCCTTAGCAAGCTTCCACTGTACATCTGAAACAGGATTGGATTTAAGAGAAATAAAAATGTATGCCCACACAAAAAAGTGTATGAGAAGGTTCATAACAGCATTATTCATAATAGCCAAAAAGTAGAAATAACCCAAATGTCCATCAGCTGATGAAGAGACAAACCCAATATTGTACAATGGGATATTCAGCCATTAAAAAGAATACGTGCTACCACATGACAACATTATGCTAAGTAAAGGAAGGCAGACACAAAGGGCTGCATATTATATGATTGCATTTATATGAAATGTCCAGAATAGGTAACTGTAGAGAGAGTAGGTTAGTGGTTGCTTAGGGCTGAGGGTGGTGATGGTGGGAGCAATGGGGAATGACTGTTAATGGGTAAGGTGTTGCTTGAGGGTGTTGAAAATCTAAAATTGATTGTGGTGATGGTTGTACAAGTCGGTGAATACTCTAAAGTCCATTGAATTCTATACTTTAAGTGGGTAAATTTTGTGGTGTGTAAATTATATCTCAATAAAGCTGTTATTTTTTTAAAAATATGATTTGATTATTTGAGGCATCTTACAGTGCCTCAAAATGTACCTGAGTCTCTTCCTTGGCTTTTTTTTTTTTTTTTTTTTTTTTTGGCTGGAGTTTGGGTAGAGTGCAGCCCTGGGGTTGGAGGTGTGCTAGGTAAGGCATGTGAGGAAGGAGATATTCCCTTTCACCTTTAAAACTATGTAAACTTAGTTTCTCTCTCCCCAGAAATCGCCTCGAAAACATTAGTAACTTTTCTGACCCTGTGGTCTTACTTTACTTCCAGTTGTCCCCTTGGGGGTTATGACAGTCATTCCGTTAGCAGGTAATAGCTTCGTCTTTCTCCACCGCTACCCCAAACTTACTGTAAAACATCTTTTTCTTCTTGGACGACAATCAATGACTTTCCTTTTCTGGAGTTTTCCTGTGTCGGAAATTGCTTTGGTCTTCAGAAAGCAGTGCTGGTATCAGCTCAAGACAGGCCCTTTTATTTATTTGAGCCAACACAAAGACAGGGTTTAAAATCAACACCCAAGTCAGAGGTGTATTTTCCTGCTAGTGAATGAAACATACCAGCACTGTTTCCCAGAGACATGTGGCACTATTGAAACAGCTTTGGGGACCTATGTGAGGCCTGGGTTACATGCCAGCTTGTTGACTTTAAAAGCTGCTGAAAATAGGAAGTTGCTGTGGGAAGAGGGGAAGAGCCCACAGCTAGCGAAAGTACATGGCAGTGGGAGGGTACGTGTGTATGCACTAACTCCTCAGGTCCCTCCGTGGAGCCTGGGGAGGAAGGACAGGAAGGTCCCACCTTCTCCTGTGAAAGGTTATGGTGAGGAGGAAGGTGTCTGGGTGGGTGGCGAGGCCCCACCATATTATCCCAAACTCCATTGGAAATGAAGGGAAATTGTGGCTGGAATCTGCTACATCAGGAGTTGGCAAACTACAGCCCACGGGCCACATTTGGCCTGCTGCCTGTTTTCTTCAGAGATTCTTGTTCAAACACAACCGTGTCCATTTGTTTACCTATTGGCTGCTTTCAGGCCTAAACCGTAGAGAGGAGTTATTGCAACTATCTATCCTGCAAAGCCTAAAATATTTACTATCTGGCCCTTTACAGGAAAAGCTTGCTAACTTCATAGCTAAATGATGAAATTCCCTTCCCATGAGATTCCTGAAAGAAGCCTTCATTTGTGGTACATGGAACTTGAGCCTGATGTGTGTTTCAGAGGAAAGACCATAGGTCCCAGGGCTGTACAGCTAGGGGTTCAAGAACCCACGTTAGCATGCAATTCAATGCAAATCATTCTGACATAGCACATTAGCTCTGTAGTAATCAGATGGTGTGTGTTTTTTTTTGGGGGGGGTTTCTACTTGGAGTAGTCAAGAAGGCAATTATTTGGTCATTTTTCAAATATTCTTTAGTGGTGCATTTATCACTTATTAGCATTTGGAGTCAATGAAGAGCTGGCATGAAACTATCTACATTTTGCTTCTAAAGGAAGAAACTACATGACACCAAGTTTAATATTTTCTCCACGAGAGTTTTAACTTCATGAATCATAACTCAGGTAGCTTCCTGGCTGGACCACTTTTAATGCTGCCCAGGTCACAGATACCTGTTGAGTTCTTTGCTCACTGTGTCTCTAGGAATTGTCAGTCCTTCTCTCTATATATAGTGGCAGTGGGAATGGCCATCTTCCTTATGTGATATCTCCTCTTCACCCTACCCCAGCCATGGCGATTGTTGGGTGGTCCAGGGGTGGCTACCTGACCCAAACTGGGCAATCGTAGTGTTCCCCAGGAATTTAAACTTGAGTCTGAGTTGCTGTAGTCTCACCCTAAGCGGCCAGAGCTATAACAGTGACAACATGGGTGGCGTTTTTCTTTCATGTGGCTGGGATCCAGAGAAATCCAGAGATGGAGACAGCAGACGGGCTTCTTGTGTTCCCCACAGCATCTTGGTAGATGTTGGCCCTACTTTTCCAAATTAGATGTTTTAGGGCTGGGTGGGATCAGACCTCATGCAGAATTTCACAGGCTTTCACCAGAGTCCTTGGTCCAGGCGCCAATCCCAAGGCCTGACCTTTTCTACAAGCAGGGAGGCAGTGAGGTCCAGCACAGCAGCTGCCAAGTGGCCCAGGGATGCTGACGCCAAGGAATCCAGGATATTCAGAGAGTTTGGTCGGAAGACTTGGGGGAGTCCTTCCAACTGCACATCTGGTAGCTGCTGAGCCTAAAATAAAACAGTCATTTATTACTCCTCCTGAATGAAACTCTGAGCATTTTTCAAAATGATTGCACTTCCTTGGCCTTTATCATTGGCTGTGCTGCAGTGTTATTTTCTGTTTGTTTGATCTCCCTGGCCACACTGAGCATTCTTCAGAGGCAAGAGCTGTGTCATCTTTATTGTATGCAGTGGTCTTGTGCAAGGCTTGTGTGTTTGGTTGTCCTGGTGTCCGGTAACCTTAGTGACCCTCATTCAGCTGCTGGAAGAATGAAAAAAATGCAATCTTACACAGATGTGCTATAATTAAATGCAATCCAGGAAAATTTGAGTTTACATGGAAACTAAATTAGAAGGTAGTTGTTCTCCTAAACAGGATTTTATGCATCCTCTTGAGAATAGCACTTTTCTAAGGCTTTTTAAATAATTGATTTAAAAAGCAACTTGATAACATCTTTTAGGAAAAAAACTCCTAAAATGTTGGGGGCTTACCTATGTTTAAAAACATAGCAGTCAGTGCATTTTAAAAGTATATTAAAAGGAAAATACTGATGACTGTTACGTATGAAAATAAGACGTACTCTTACAACTCAATAATAAAAAGACTACCCAATTTAAAAAATGGACAAAGGATCTAAACAGACATTTCTCCAAAGATATACAAATGTCCACTATGCACATGAAAAGCTGCTCAATATATGTAGCCATTAGAGAAATGCAAATCAAAACCACAGTGAGATACCACTTCAAACCCACTAAGCTGGCTAGAATCAAACAGACAATGTGGAAAAATTAGAACCCTCACTTATTGCTGGTAGGAATGTAAAATGGTGCAGCCACTTTGGTAAACAGTCCTACATTACTGAAAACATTAAATAGAGTTACCATATGACCCAGCAATTCCACTCCAAGGCATATACCCAAGGGAACTGAAAATATCACATACAACGTGTACACAAATATCCATAGCATTATTCATAATAACCAAAAAGGGGAAACAACCCAAATATCCATCAGCTGATAAATGGATAATTGAATTGTGACGTATCCATACAGTGGAATATTATTCATGAATGAAAAGGAATTGAAACACTGATACGTGCTTTCACGGAGGAACCTTAAAAACATGCTAAGTGAAAGGAGCCAGTAACAACAGACTACATGTTGTATGATTCCATTTATATGAAAATCCAGAATAGGCAAACCTATAGAGACAGACAGTAGACTAATGGTTGCCTAGGACTGGCGGGTGAGGTGGGATGGAGTGTGGTTAAGGGGACATGGGGAGTGACTGCAGTGGGTACAGGATTCCTTTTTAGGATGATGAAAATGTTCTAAAATTTATTGTGGTGATAATTGTACAACTTTGAATATGCTAAAATCCATTGGATTGTACACTTTAAGCGAATTTTATTATATGTGAATTACAGCTCAAAGCTATTTTTAAAAAAAATGGAAATACAACCATATTCTGTACTCAGCGTGATTTGTCAGTTAAGCGTAAAGGCAAAATAGGCCTTTAGATAAGGACTTTGTTAGGAAGGTATCAAGAGTAATTTCTAGTAGCACCCTGACTACAGAATGCTTCAATTTACCTGATTGTGAAGATCACATGGGAAGCTTCTTAAAATACAGATATCCAGGCCTTCCTCAGAAATGTAACTTGGGTAGTTATAGTCTAGGGTAAACCCAGCCAGGGGTCTGTATTTCTAATAAGTGCCCCAGATTATCTCCCAGGAAGCTTATGTAACACTTACTGTGTCCGGCATGGCTCCAAGAGCCCTACAAATGCCAACCCTTAATTCTCATAATGACACTAAAATAGGAAGTATTATGTTCATAATGTTTTTATTGGGAAAAATTCTTTAGCATTTGAAGCACCTTTACCAAAGCATTAGCCATCGTATTCTCTTGGTTATAAAAGAGCAAGCAGAAATGATTTGTTTTCTTTGTGCTTTTCTGGATTTTCCAAGTTTTCTGTCACACGTGCTGCTTTTATAACTAAAAACAAAAAAGTTACCAAACTTCTATAAGCTGTTGAAATGCACATACTGAACCTGAAAAATTGCTACCCTGAGAAGCCCTGAGGAAATCATCGGGGCTCGCACTGAGTCACAGTCCCAGCAGCTAAAAGCCAGGCCAGTATGTCACCAGGACAGTGTTTTAGCCTAAAGACTCGACTGTCACAGATGCTGTATGAACCATCACTCCCTCCACAATGGTGGCTCTGTTGGCTTCTCTCAGTAGAGCTAAGGCTTGTCTGGGCTTCTGAATGCTGGTTGGACTATGAAGCACATGGAGAGGGCTACCTAGGCTCAAGCTCCAGCGTATCTCAGCCTGGGGCTGGGGCTGCCATGCTTGGAAAGAATGCCTCAGCCAAGCGTCACTTTGTCCTCCACCTTGAGAATCCAGGCAATTCTGGGCACCTTGGTGTATCCCCAGCTCAGCCTTTAACTTATTAGTGTCTTGTTGGAGTTCCTTGCTAAAGCTGTGTGAGCCACAGAAAGTAGAATTTTGTCGTCCCTGGTTGCTTTGTCTGAATCTGAAAAATTGCTGGCTTAATTTAGAATTTGTCATATGCCAAGGGGAATTTTATTTTTAAGGAACTTTCTTACTTTGATTGGTTGATTGCCTGAAAGTTTGGTTTTTCACTCCTGGAAGGAAGTTTGAATTTGAGACTCTGAAGCAAAATTGCCAAAATTATCCCACTGCGTTTTTCTTATTTGTGAAATACCAGATTTGTCACGAGGGATTTTTGGAGGGCAACTGGAGTGTTCCATTCTGAACAACTAATAGTATAAGCTGTGCTGCAGTCTCTCCTAGTTCTTAATGTAGGGAGAAATTTCATTTTTTATATGGCAGATCAAAAAGACTAACATGTGGACTGTATTGATATGGGAAACCGCCTAGTCACTCTTAACTAATATGGAAAATTGCCTCCTTCTCCATGTAAATTTTTTTTCTATTGAGGTAATAGTTGAAACTTAGGACTCATAAATATGTACATATATCTGTGTGTTGTAAAGGCGATCCTTGCCATCAAGGCAGCAACACTTAATTGGTTTTTTTTTTAAGATCAACACAATTGAAAAACGCTTAGCTAGACTAAGAAAAAAGGGAAAAACTCAAATTGAAAAAAACATCAGAAATGGAAGAAGAGATCTTACAACTGATGTCATAGAAATAAAAACGATCATAAGAGACTACTACAAACAATTATGTGTCAACAAATTCAACAACTAGAAGAAATGAATAAATTTCTATAGACATTCAACCTACCAAGCCTGAATCATGAAGAAATAAAAAATCTGAACAGACCTATAACTAGTAAGGAGATTAAATCAGTAATCATGATCCAACAAGGAAAAGCCCAGGGCCAGATGACTTCACTGAAGAATTCTACCAAACATTTAAAGAAGAATTAACACCAATTCTTTTCAAACCCTTTTCAAAAATTGAAGAGGAGGGGACACTTGCAAACTCATTCTATGAGGCCAGTATTACGCGGATACCAAAATCAAGCAAAGATACTATAAGAAAACTACAGAACAATATCCCTGATAAACAGAGGCAAAAACCACCATCAAAATGCTAGCAAACCCAATTCAACAAAACATTGTCAGGGTTATACATTATGACGAAGTGGGATTTGTTCCTGGAATGCAGAGATGGTTCAACATATAAAAGTCAGTCAAGGGCTGGCTGAGTGGCTCAGTTGGTTAAGAGCTCGCTCAAAGGTTTGAGCTCTGAGCAACTGCGGTTCGAGTCTGGCCCGAGCTGAGCTGCCAACAGATGGCAGGATGGCTCAGCTAAACAAACAAACAAAAAAAAGGTCAATATAACACAACACATTAACATAATGAAGGACAAAAAAGCTACATGATCATCTCAATTGATGTATAAAAAGCATTTGACAAAATTCAACATCCTTTCATGATAAAAACACTTAACCAACTAGGAATAAAAGGAAATTACTTCAGCATAATAAAGGTCATGTATAAAAAGCCCACAGCTACATTTACACTCAATAGTGAAAAACTGAAAGCTTTCCCTCTGGGATCAGGAACAAGGCAAGGATGTCCACTCTCACCACTTCTATTCAACATAGTACTGGAAGTCTTTGCCAGAGCAATCAGGCAAGAAAAATAAAAGCCATTCAGATAGGAAAGGAAGAAGAAAAATTATGTCTATTCATAGATGACATCATCTTATATGTAGAAAACCCTAAATATTCCACAAAAAAACTATTGGAACCAGTCAACGAATTCAGCAAAGTTGCAGGATACAAAATCCACACACGAAAAAAATCAGCTGCATTTTTATACACTACCAATGAACAATCTGAAAAGAAAATTAAGAAACAATCCCATTTACAATAGCATCAACAAAAATAAAATACTTAGGAATAAACCTAACCAAGCAGGCAAAAGATTTGTACAATGAAAGCTATAAAACACTACTGAAAGAAAATTTAAAAGACACAACTAAATGGAAAGACATTCCATGTTCATGTATTGGAAGACAATATTGTTAAAATGTCCATACTACCCAAATCTATCTACAGATTCAGTGAAATCCTATCAAAATCTCAGTGGCATATTTTGCAGAAGCAGAAAAGCCATCCTAAAATTCTTATGGCATTTCAAAGGATTCTGAATACCCAAAACAATCTTGAGAAAGAAAAGTAAAACTGGAGACCTCACACTTCCTGATCTCAAAACATCACAAAACTGCAGTAATCAAAAATAGTATGGTACTGGCATAAGACAGATGTCAAGCAGAGTACCTTGTACCAGTTATCAATCCCACAATTGCAGAACCCTGCACCAGTCACCCATCTTAGGGGAGAACTCCAGACACTTTTGTGCATTGCTTCTTGGTATCAAAGTTGCCAAGGAAAACACAACACAGCCAAGCACTGGATAAAACAATGCTTTACTCACCACATAGGGGAGAGACAGCAACGTCAGCTTCAGTAGTGGACATCGATTTCTTGTGCCGCAGCAGAAAGACCCCAACCCCTTCCTGTGGAGTCTGAAATACTGAAAGCCGGAGGAATGCCTGAGGGCCATTGATGTACATGCTTAAGCAGAACAAAGGAATGCTCATTACACCTGATGCAGGGAATAATATTCCCACACAGGTGATAAGCCCCACGCAGGCTGTGTGAGCTCCTTATCTCTTGGTAATGAGGCCCAAGGTCCATTCTTATGTGGCTGTGTGGGGCCCAGCAGACTGCGTGCAAGAGACTGCCTTTCCCAACAGCAAACATGTAGACCAGCGGTTCTCAACCTTCCTAATGCCGCGACCCCTTAATACAGTTCCTCATGTTGTGGTGACCCCCAACCATAAAATTAATTTCGTTGCTACTCTATAACTTTAATTTTGTTACTGTTATGAATCGTAATGTAAATATCTTTTTGTTTTCCAATGGTCTTAGGCAACCCCTGTGAAAGGGTCATTCGACCCCCAAAGGGGTCGCAACCCACAGGTTGAGAACCGCTGCTATAGACCAACAAAACAGAATACAAAATCTAGAAATAAACCCTCCCATAGTATATGGTCAAATGATCTTCAACAAAGATGCCCAGGTGACACAGTTGGGAATGATAAATGGTGTTGTGAAAATTAGATATCCACATGCAAAAGGATGAAGTTGAACCCTTACCTTACACCATATGCAAAAACTCTTCAACTCAGTAGATTAAAGATGTCAACATAAGACCTGGACAATACAACTCCTAGGAGAAAGCATAGATGGAAAGCTCATGACATTGGATTTGTCGATGATTTCTTAGATACCCAAAGTAAAGGCAATAAAAGCCAAAATAGACAAATGGGACGACGCAAAACTTTAAAACTTCTGCACAGCAAAGGAAACGATCAACATGAAAAGGCGACTAACTTACAGAACGGGAGAAAGTATTTGCAAGTCACATATCTGATAGGGGTTAATATCCAGACTATGTAAAGAACTCCTGCAGCTCAACCCCACCACCCAAATCCAACTTAAAAATGGGCAGAGGACTTGAATAGGCATTTCTCCAAAGGAGACATACATATGGCCAGAAAGCACGTGAAGAGATGCTCAACATCAATTACTAATTATTAGGACCATTCTCGTGTTTTGGGGTCAGGTGCAATAGCTGACAGGTGGTAGGACTCTGTAGTGAGGTGTATGTACATCTCCCATCAGAAGCAGACCAGCTTACTCGGGAAAAGTCTGCATGAAAATGTAGAGGTCAGGCTCACCTCAATACAAGGGTTGACATTCCTGCACTTGTTTCTAGGGGACAGATGGCTGCATTTCTCCATATCTGCCGCTGTGACTTCACTGACCATGGCCACTGGACCCCACTGAGCCTGGCCCAGCTGGTGCCACTGGGGCAAAGGCTAATTGGGTAGAACAGATGTGTTGAAGGTTGCCTGTTCCCATGTGTTTCCTGGGTTGACAGTTATGATTTATGCCTTCCTCCCAAATTTCCTTCTGTTTGAAACAAAAAGACCTGATAACCCAGGAAACCCAGAATTAAGAATGGACGCAACAAAGGAGTGTAGATTCCTAAGAGGCAAGCGTGTCTGCCAGGCCCCTTTCAGTTCCATGGAAGCAAGGAAACCTGCAAGCTGTGAGATGAGAACGCTCACTCCAAGATGAAGCCGTCTTACTTCCTGCACCCAGAGGCAGTTAAATATCCAGGGAAGGACACACTCCAGAAACAGCAGCCCAGACAGACAGCTGGCAAACCTCCCACCCCAAGTTGAGTGATTCTTCACATGAGAATTTGGCTTTTTACACCCAGCAGCCGTGGGGCAAGCGCTCAGCATCTTTGGTGGAGGGAAGCATTTCATAATTCTCCTTGTTTGATTTTTTTTTTTTTTTTTTTTTTTTTTTTTTTTTTTTTTTTTTT
>NW_017732287.1:434815-458917 GCF_001890085.2 Hipposideros armiger | reverse complement strand
TTTTTTTAGCTGAGCCATCCTGCTACCTATTGGCAGCTTAGCGGCTGCTCAGCTCGGGCTGGCCTCGAACCGCTGTTGCTCAGAGCTCAAACTCTTGAGCGAGCTCTTAACCAACTGAGCCATTCAGCCGGCCCTCTCCTTGTTTGATTTTTATTTCAGTTCTTTTGAGAGTGACATTAAAGAGCGGCGGTATGACTTTTGATATTACGCTGTTTACCACGGTGTCGGAACCTTTTGATCTGATCTCCCTTCCTGGTACCTGAAGGTAGGAGGATGGAGGTGGAGCTGTCCCAGGTAGAAAGAAGCAACTTCACCTGTGAGCAGTCCCCACAGGCGGCCTGTGATAAAGTGGAACTGTCACAAATCAAAGCTTGTGCATGTAAGATTTGTCTTTGACCTCAGACATAAGCTGTGGACCTGTGGGCAGTGCTGGGAGGTTCGGTAGCAGCTAGGAGTCCTCCGGCGTGGCTGTGAGCTGTGGCTTCACTAGCTTTGTAGCATTTGGCTTTGGACATGGCCTTTCACTGCTCTGAGCCTCAGTGCACCTGTCCAAATGGTGATGATGATGTCGACATCATACAGCAATCGTGTGTGGCTAAATGAGATGAGGGTGATGTAACCGGTAGTATCCTAGACAAACACTAAGGGCAGTGCTTAGAGGCAAGACAGGCATTGCGGTGATGGGATCAAGTGTCTCCCTCCCACGTAAAAGTGGAAGACACTTTTATAGTGACTCTTGCCTGCACCCATTCCTTTTCCATCCTCTTTCGTATTGCTTCTTTCCTAGAAGCCTTTCATCTCTCCTTTGTTCCTTAAAAGATCCCCCTTTTCCTTCCCCTCTTTGCCATTTATACCCCCACCTTTCACCAAAATGGAAGGAAACCAGCATTCAAATAAATTTGCTGAAAGAAGCAAGTGGCGCAGGAAGCCAGGTTGGTATCTGACCACAAAGCGTTCCATCCAGAGGCAGCCTTGGGCTATCACTGAATCCAGTCCCTTCATTCTCGGAGTGTTGTAACCACACAGTTTGTTCTCATTTCTTGAAGACGCTAAGCTATTTGGCTACGACTGGCTGCTGCTTGTTTATTGGTGATGCAGGACCATGAATCAAATGTTTTTTTACTGACTCATAGAGAATATTGAGATGATGTGTGTTCTTTGTGAGGCCTGAGAAGATGTTGGATCGGGTCATTGTCACCCAAGATCCCTCTGAAGTCCCTAGTGCAGTGGGGAAGGCCTCCGGGGACTCCCAGTAGGAAGGAAGGTGGGGCTTCTCAAACTTGAGCTGCAGGGGGCCTTGTGGAAACACTGTGCCACCGCCTCCCCGCCCCCATCACACCCCCCTTCCCCCCCCAGGCTGGTTTGGCAGAGGTGAGTGGGCCTGAAAATCTGCATTTCTAACAGGCCCCTGGGGGGGGGGGTTGATCCTGCGTCCCTGGGGACCACACACTGGGAAAAGCAAGGTTGGAGGGCAGAAGTTGGCAAATGATAGCCTTCCGGCCAAATCCAGCCTGCCACCTGTTTTGTAAATACAGTTTTCATGGAACACAGTTTCTCCCATCCATTTGCATATTGTCTGTGGCCACTTTCATGCTACAGTGGCAAAATTGAGTAGTTGTGACAGAGACCATATGGCCCCCAAAGCCGAAAATATTTCCTATTTGGCCCTGTACAGACAATGTGTGCCAACTGCTGCTCTAATGGTTTCTTGGCACCCCCTGAGCCCAGTGGTTCCAATTACAGGCACAGACTCCCCCTTTCTTTCACTAGCTAAGTACTCTAAGACCCTTACTGCCAGGGTGCCAGCTATGCTATGCATTAAACCGTGTTTCCTGGGGGAAGAAAAAAACAAAACATGAGACAGCTAGTCACCTCTGTTCACCTAGATCTTTGCACATCACAAAACATCTTCAGACCCTACAAGACCTAGATCAGCGGTTCTCAACCTTCCTAATGCCGCAACCCCTTAATACAGTTCCTCACGTTGTGGTGACCCCCAACCATAAAGTTATTTTCGTTGCTACTCTATAACTGTAATTTTGCTACTGTTATGAATCGTAATGCAAATATCTTTTTGTTTTCCGATGGTCTTAGGCGACCCCTGTGAAAGGGTCGTTCGACCCCCAAAGGGGTCACGACCCACAGGTTGAGAACTGCTGACCTAGATGGTTTTGTACCCATCTTATGCATGTATAGATGGAGGCCCTGAGGGGATCTCACTTACCTGTCATCACTCACACAGTGAATGACAAACCTAGGGCTTCTGTCCTTTCTATGCATTCTACCACAGTGCCCTTCGTATACAAGCCCAAATTGGATGAAACTTGGTGTATTAGTCATCTATTACTGCGTAACAAATTGCTCCCAAAGTTAGCTTCAAACAGCAGTAACCATTTATTATCGCTCACGGTTTCTGTGGGTCAGGAATTCAAGATCAACCTGGCTGAGCAGTCCTGGCTCAGGAGCGTTCCTGACCCTCAGATGTCATCTGGGGCTGCTGCCATTTGAGGCGTGACTTGGGTTGGAGGATCCACATGCAAGGTGGTCACGCACTTGGCTGGAAAGTTGGAGCTGGCTATTGCTGGGAGGCCTCAGTTCCTCTCCACGTGGGCCTCCCCTACAACACTGCTTGGGTGTCTTTACAATAGGACCTCTAACTTCCCCAAAACACACGGTCTGAGATTGAGAAGCAAAGGGGAAGCTGAATCTTCTTTCTAGCTGAGCCATCCTGCCACCTGTTGGCAGCTCAGCGGCAGCTCAGCTCGGGCCGGGAATCAAACCGCTGTTGCTCAAAGCTCACACTCTTGAGTGAGCTGAGCCATTCGGCCGGCCCTGTATCTTTTTTATGACCTAGCCTCCCAAGCCACATAGCATCATTTCTGCTACGCTGTCTTCATCAGAAACAACTCAGTGCCTTCCGGAGGAGCCTACCTCCAAGAGACGTGTCAGAGAATTTGTAGACGTATTTTAAAACCAGCCCGGTATGCATATTTCTATTGGCATTGCTTGCTGGGACTATTGGGGTCCTGTGGCATTGCCTCAGTGCAGGTCTAATGGATCGCAGAATGTCCGACTAAAGTCCTAAGCAAGAGCAAGGTTAAGTCCCAAAGTATTAGCCTCACCTAGGCCTCAAGCTTTGTTCTGCCCTGGAGCACCCAAGGGCTCCTGCAGTGGTACTTGAGGAGTGTCAGGGAGGGCCAGAGCGAGACACCCACTTTATGGCATGTGTGAAAGTGGAAAGAAGACGAAGTACAGTAAAACCTTGGATTGCAAGTAACTTGGTTTGCGAGTGTTCCGTAAGACAAGAAAACATTTCTAATACATTTTAACATGGTAAATGAGCGATGTCTTGCAATATGAGTAGTTTGTTTCCGGAATGAATTATGCTCGCAAACCAAGATATTACTGTATTTTGAAATCCCCCAGAGGCTTCAGATATGCTCCTCCAGGTGCCGGCCCCCACCTCCATTTGAGAACTGCTATTCTAAGCCCATTCTCCCCATTTCCCAGATTGGGAAGAGACCCAAAGAGGCAAAGTTCCTTATTGGAGAAAACAGCAGTGCCCAAGGTCCCTTGGCTGCCCTGGTCGGCACTCCCCACAGTCCCTCTTATAGAGAAGTAAACACACTTCAGTAAAAACTTGGCATGGGCATGTGGAGAAGACCCTGAATTTGTGGATTGCATTTGCCCTTCCAGGTCTTTGTATTAGTTAATCCTTGTCTCAGTCGGCCGACTACATTTCTTGTCAGATCTGTTTCCAGGCAACCTCGGGTTCTAATAGATGAGTGGTGCCAGACGGAGTTTATTCTCCCACGTCCTGCCACCTCTGTGGAATGTGCGTTAAGTGTAGGAACTCGCCCAGACCCATGGTAAACTCTGATCGCTGTCCTTTGAACAGGAGCTTAATCTTTCATAAGCGGTATTTGGCCACCCTCTAGTGGATAAATGCAGAAGGTCGCCATGCTTGCTGAACAAGAGCTGCTCACCTGGAAGGGGTGAGGCGATGACTGGCTTGCAGATCCCCCATGACCCTGGGAAGAAAATGCCGAGCAGGCATAGGAAGCAGTCAGCTTAAGGATGCTGTAGTTCCTTGATGGTACAGGGAAGGGGTACACACTTTTGTCCTGTCATCTTCTCTGGCTCGATGTACTAGTAATCTGGTTTATGTGAAACAGTGGCAGGAAACAAAAATATAAGGGTATCTGTGCATGTGTGTGTGTATTTCCTGGTGCAGAGAGCATGTATGATGGTCAACGGGATTGGCTAAATTTTTTCTGTAAAGGGCCAGACATTAAATGGTTTAGGCTTTGCAGCCACAGGCCGTGTACTCTGCCATTGTAGCATGAAAGCAGCCATACAGTGTATGTAAATGAGTGAGCATGGCTGTGTTCATGGGCTATATGGAACAGACAGTGTTCTGCACATAGCCATGGGCCACAGTGGTCAACCCCCTGGTGAAGAAGAAGAACAAACTGAATTGTGTTTGTCTCTCACAATAGATGGGAGTTTCCTCCAGGGCAAGGACCCTGTGCCTTGCTTACCTTTGGACCCGGAGTGCCTAGTACTGGGTCTGGCATGTAGCGGGTGCTCAGAGCGTGTTTGCTGACCTCAGATGGCTCCTATGTCAACCTCTGTGATATATCAACTTTCTTTCAGGATTTCTTGGAAATCATTGTGGTACAAGCAGCACACTCTCTGAATGGGATGTTTAAACCCTCAGAGCAAATAGGGTTAGATGCCGTCCCTGTTCTGTTTCTGTTTGTCTCTATTGAAAATGAACCAGGGTGTCACATGAGAGACCAAGAGATAAAAAGGCCTTTTAATGATCAGCCCCATGCCACCCTGACAGGGGCACTGCTTGCTGGCCCAACATCAGTGGGCAGCTACTGGGAATCTTGTGTGCAGAGCTGGGGATGGGTTTGCATGGAGGCATCTGCTAATTTTACCAGAAACTACTTCTGCCCAGGACTTGCACTTGGAAGGGCGCTGGTTGGTGGCCTTTTAGGTAATACTTCATCCCCCACACAGCAAGGAAATTGCAGGGGCCGGCTTCTCTGTCTCTAACACCAGCCCGTTCAGCATTGCTCATGGCTGTTCCTTCAGGGCAGGTTTGTGGCCTGCCAAACCACTCTATTTCTGCCGTTACTAATTACAGTAGGAACTGTCATTTATAGAGCACACTGTCTCATCGTGTGGATTTTAGGAAATTCAAATCCCTGCACTGAAGAAACTGGGAAACAGAAAAGTTAAGTGATTTGGGGCATGACGTGATACTGTGTAGCACAGTAATTAAAAGCTTGGACTGTTATTTAACACACTGTGTCTCAGTTTCCCTATAAAATAGTCATGATAAAAGTCATTTCAGAGGGCAGCTATGTGGTTAAATGAATGAGGTAAGGCATGTGAGACATTACTTGCTCTGTAATAGACATGCTATTACTGTTACCTGAGGCTTGGGCATATAATAGGTGCTCAATAAATACTGGTTAAATTAAAGTTATAGTCACACAGCTGGTAAGAATTCAAAGCCTGAATCTTTCTACCAGGCCAGGTAGCCTTTGCATTATACCATTTAACCATTTAACAGGGAGACTCAGGGTCACCAGATGGCGTATCTGTCTCAGAGTCTTAGCATTCCCTTCACAACACGAATTCTGCCTGGCTAACTCCTAGTCACCTGTTTAAATTTCAAACTACTTGTGACCTTCCAGACTTGATTGGGTCCTTGTGCTTTATATTCTCATATCAGCCTAGTTTCCTTTCATGGGACTTACCGCAGTTTATAGTTGAATATTCATTGATATTCATACCTTCTCCAGGAGTAGAGACCATATCTGTTTTCCCCCCATTGTTGCACCACCAGAGAGAACACACTGAGGCTTTTTAATGAATGAATGAATGAATGTTACCCCATGTGTGTTGTATTAAACATGTCAGGAGAAGAGCAGCCAGGCATAGAAATATTGTTTGGTTCCCTGACTGCAGGGCACAGAAGAGTAAATCCACACTAGCTGATTTCCAGTGCCACTTCATTGCAAGGAATTAATATGGTAAATGATTTAAAGCCCAGTGAGGTATTTCAGAGGTGTGCTGAGCTCACATCTGGAATAATGCAGCCACTCTGGGCAAAGCCAGCTGGGAATGGCTGGTACAGTGCTCCTAGGTAGCCCTGTTGATCGTCAAGTCACCTGTCTGTTTTCAAGGCTGAAGTACAGATGCAGCCACGGTGCTCGTGCCAGTCAAGGTTAAAGACAGAAATCAGCCAGCCTGTGTGCTATGGCAATGTAGCATTTCCTGACCCGCCAGCAGTGCCACGGAAAGCCCCTGGCTCATCATAAATGCTCAGTAGATATTTGAATAAATGAGACCTTTTAACACCATCAGGTCATTCCTCTGAGCAGCAGAATAGCTGTCACAGAGCTCACAGGCTGCAGACATGACCTCACAGACTTGACTTCACAGGAAAGCCTTTACAGACAAACTCATTGTGTCCTTCAGTAGGACTTTTTAAAATCTAAGACCTGTTTCCTTAGACTGTAGGATGCTGGACTAGACAAGGTGTTCGTGGGCATGTCCACGCAAAAGTCGGAAGCAGCACGCTGAGAGCCTCAAGAGGAGACAGTTGATGATTTTCAGTTTAAAAAAGCTTCTTCATAGAAAAATTCAAATACCTGGTACCATTCAGAGAAGGGGCAAGCAATCTTCTTCTACAGCACAAGGCAGCCATTGAAATAATCTTATAGTGATCTTGGGTCACCAAAAGGTGTAGTTATGTTTAGAGACATTACTGTACTTCATTGTAAAGGGGAGATACAGAAAATGCACGTGACTGAGCTCATCACTCTATTGTTCAGGAAGGTGGTTGGGAAGAAACCTGTAGTTCACTAACAAATAGGAATCTTTAGCTCGATAAAGGGTATTCATCAACTCTCCGTAACAGACATCATGCAAATGTAAAACATCAGAAACAATAAAGCAGAATAAAATAAACATGTTCACTGTCATTTGTGTTCTGGAAGATGGTTGTAGAGATTCTAGTTAATGGAATAATACAAAACAAGAAAGAAATGGTATAAATATTGGAAAGCATCAAAAACTACCATTATTGCAGGTGTCTTAGCCAGAAAATTCTAGGATATCAACTGAGATCCGTAGGGAGTGCCAAAGGTAGAACTAAAAAGCTTATAGCAAATAGCACTTCTCACCCCCATACCTCCTTACTCCGGAGGCCTCCCTCCCCAGAGATAGCCACTTGAGACACCTCTGGCTTCACTCCTATGAGTATTCATAGTTCTAAATAATGTGTGCGCTGCCATCTTCTGATTCAATTTTCCATGCCAGCTAGTAGCTTCCTGTTACCATCTGTCTTAGCTTGGACTGCCATAACAAGGTAATGTAGACTGGGTGACTTAAACAACAGGAATTTATTTCTCACAGTTCTGGAGACTGGAAGTCCATGATCAAGGTGCCAGCTGGGTTGGTGTCTGGTGAGGCCTTTTTCCGTGGGTCGCAGACAACTGCCTTCTTCCTGTGTGATCACATGCCTTTTCTTTGGTATATGTTGTGTGTTTGTGGGGAGAGACAGAAACGCCAGTCTCTGTTTTCTGAAACTTATTAATCAGATGTTTGACCCCCTGAGCCTGTCCTCTAACCTTCTTACCTTATCTGCCCTGTTTTTTCATCTTTTTGTCTTTTTGCTGCCTTTTCTAGGTTTTCTCAATTTTATTACGTAACACTTCTTTTTTTTTTTAATTAAAGTTTACTGGGGTGACAATGGTTAGTAAAGTTACATAGGTTTCAAGTGTTCTATTGAGTTTTTAATATTTGCCATCTTATTTTAAAAATTTTTAAAATTAGTTTCAGGTGTACAAAAGTGTAATAGTTAGACATTTGCATCCGTCACAAAGTGATAACCCCTCGCCCCCAGTCTACTACCGCTCTGACATCGTATATGCCATCTTATTTTTAATTTCAAAAACTAATTTTGGGGCCAGCTGAGTGGCTCAGTTGGTTAAGAGCTCGCTCAAAAGTGTGAGCTCTGAGCAACAGCGGTTCAAGTCCCGGCCCGAGCTGAGGTGCTGCTGAGCTGCCAACAGGTGGCAGGATGGCTCAGCTAAAAAAACAAAACAAAACAAAACCTAATTTTGTTTTTGAAGGACTGTTTCTGTCCTTGTCACCTCCTTTTTGTGCTTCATTATTATAATATCTTTTCTCCCTGAGAATACTGATTTTTTTTTTCTCCCTCTTCAAAGTTACTTTCTTCCAGTTTGTGTCTCGGTCTCAGATTTCTTCCCTCTGACACAGGCTTTGTTTTCATCATAGATCTGGTAACCTTGGTTGTCTGCCTATGTTTTTAAAAAAAAAAAATTTTTTTTTTTATTGGGGAATTGGGGGGATGGGAACAGTGCTGGGGAATTGGGGGAAGGGGAACAGACAAGTTGCTGTCCTTTTGTTCTTCAGTCTAGTTGTGGAGGACGTTGCTTCACTGGCCCAAGTTGGCACCATCATTGCGCTCTTCCCAGGCGAGGCACATCAGTCGCCGGCTTCTGGACGGCCGCTCACTGCGGCTGCTGGCCGCTCACGCTGGCTGCTGGCTATACACGGTAGCCCATGGCAACCCACTGCCACAGGGGCTGCAGCCTATGCCGTTGCTGGCGACTCACGTCAGCCCAGCTCCAGGTTGAGCTGTTGTTCAGGATCTTAGCTGTGGAGGGCAGTGTCACTGGCCCTCATATGTGGGATCCGAACTGGGGCCCTCTGGTGTCCCAAGCCAGTTCTTAACCATCGCGCCACTCGGCCGGCCCATTATTTTATTTTTTTTTTATTTTTTTATTTTTTAGCTGAGCCATCCTGCCACCTGTTGGCAACTCAGCTCGGGCTGGACTCGAACCGCGGTTGCTTAGAGCTCAAACCCTTGAGCGAGCTCTTAACCAACTGAGCCACTCGGCTGGCCCCTTTAAGAGTCCAGAGCTGTTCGCATGCTCTGAGCATGTAGATGGGGCTTATCAACTTTGAACTTTATTGGTTGACTGGGCTGGGGAATCCCCCAGGTCAGCATCTGTAGGTCCTTTCTCGTGTGCTAGTGAAGGCCTGGCTGCCAGTATTCTAAGAACCCAGCAGAGGGGAGAGGTTAGGGATTGGAATGTGGGGAAGTCTTCATAGGGAATAGTCATTTAAGCCTCTCTTGTTCAGTATGATACTCAAACCTTCACCTGTGTCCCTCAACCCGAGACCTTCTATTTTGTTTTACCTTCTTTAGAGTGGTTCTCAGTTGGAGGGGATTTTGCCTCCCAGGAGACACGTGGCAATGCCTGGAGACATTTTGGATTGTCATTAAGAGGGAGAGGAGTAGGCTTGCTGCTAAGCATCCTATAATGCATAGGACAACAAAGAATCATTGGCCCAAATGTCAGCGGGGCTGGGGCTGAAGAACCCCGATCTAGAGAATACACATTCATACTAACGACAGAGGTGGGGGCATCAGCCAACAGCATGGAGTAGGGCATAAGGTAGAGACATAGCTTTCAATAGATCCTCCTGATTTTATTTTTAGTTATTTATTTATTTATTTACTTTTTTTTTTTAAAGCAGAAGCAGTTTTATTGCAAAAGCATAAGCGAAAAAGTGCAATAGAAAATCTCTCCACAGATCCTCAGAGAGGGGGGATTCGAACAAAATGCCCCAGATCCTCCTGACTTTAGACTCCCCACCACCCACCCCGTCTCACCCAATCCCCAGTAATACCTGGGTCTTTTCAGACTTTGCAGCAAGCTTGGTTTGGTTCTTCACTTTCACTGTTCACCAGCTTGGTGAGAATTCGACTTTCTCACAGTGGCTAAGTCTGTTATCCCTCATCCATTTGCATTTCAAGCTTCCAAAAAAATGTATCACTGTCTCCTTTCCTATTCATCTCATTCTATGATACTTTTAGAAGGCTTTTCAGAAGGAACAAAATTAGAGTCATGTGTTCAATTTGACATCTTTACCCAGAAGCCTAAAATACATGCTGAAGCTATAGTATTATAGTTGGTACTGGCACAGCAGTCAATGCAGGACAAGTGGAATAAAGATTCCAGAAACTGACCCAATATCTGAGAAGTCACCAATAAGTGATCATGGATCAATTGACCATGTTCTAGAAAAAAAAAATAAACATTTTCTCACCTCATATGTAGAACTAAATTTTCAGGTTGGATTAAAGATCTAAACATATATACAAAACTATAAAAAAAAAAGTAGGAGAATATTTTTCTAATCTGGTGAGGAAGACCTTTTTAAGCAGACTGGAATAGGAGAAGGCTTAAAGAGCAATCAATCAACTATGTAAAAAACTTAAATTTCCATATAATGAAAGACTCTATGAAGCTAAAAAGCAAAGTTGGCTGGGGGAAATATTGATATATATATATATATATATATATATATATATATATAGTTAGTTAGTTAGTTAGTTAGTTAGTTAGTTAGTTAGTTAGTTATCATTCTTACGTAAATATTTCTACAAATCACTAAGAAAGTGATTTTTTTAAACTTATCAGTAAATACGGAAAGAACTAGAAGTGCCTAATAAGCATTTGAAAAGATGCTCTACCATCCTCACCACTGATCAGGGAAATACAGAAGAAACCAAGAATATTTACCAGTGGTTCTCAAAGTCTGGCCCCTGGACCAGCAACAGCAGCATCCCCTGGGAACTTGTGAGGATTGCAGATCCTCAGAGACCATCCTAGACCTTCTGAATCACAGACTCTGGGGGCTGGGGCCCATCCATCTGTGGTTTTACAAGCCCTTCAGGTGGTTCTGATGCTCACTCCTCTTTGAGAACGATTGATGTATAGCTAGGAGAATGAACAACATTCAAGGTCATGGTGGAATCTCACAGAGTTGAGTGAAAGAAACCAAACATGAAAGTACATACGATAGGGTTCCATTTATACAAAGTTCAAAATCAAGCAACACTAATCTAGGGTGAGAGACATTGAGGGAGCTGTTACCCCAGGAGGAGGGGAGGAGTAACCAGAGGTAGGGATGGAGCCCAGGTGATGGTCATGTCCTGTTTCTTGATGTGGCTGCTGGTTACACAGGTTTGTTCCATGTGGGAAAATTCATCAAGCTGTTAGGATTCGTGCACTTTTTTCCTAGCTGCATTTCAATAAAGCGATAAAAGGCAAAGCATGAGATCTCTTTTTTTAGATTAGGTTTTTAATCCCTTAAAAAGGTAGGAATTTAGTGAGAGTGGAAGGGAAGAGCATGAGTACATGGATGAGAGGAAATATTAGTACAGGGTTTTTGATGAGTCATTTGGCAGAACCTCCAAAGCTTAAACTATCCTGGAAATTTCACTTCTAGGAATCTATCCTAAATTTCAGGTATGCAGAGATATATAGTATAAGAATGTTCCGTGGGCGTTTTTGTACAAACATAAAGGAGACAACTTAAGCTTCTCTCAATAGGGAACCAGTATCATGAATCATGGAAAACTAGACAACCTGTTAAAACTGGCAAAGATCTGTATGCAGCGTGGATGGAGGTCCTCCATGGTGTAAGCCGACTGAAAGAAGCAAGCTATGGCAGAGGAATCCATATTTTTAAGAGAGAAAAGGATGTGCAAGTGGTAGTTATCAATGCAAGGGAAAGAAGTTAAGAAGAGTAGATATAAAATGTTTATATTGGTTTCTCTTGAAAACTTAACTGGGGGATGAGGGGTGTCATTTTTTTTATTATTTTATATGTACATGATGTACCTCTGTGTTTCTTTTTACCTGCATTTATCATTTTCTAAAAATTTTTTTAAGCCTTAGCGTTACCATTCAAAAAAAGTTTTCGTGTAAGAAAATGCTATTTTTGTAGTCTGAGCAAATAAAGATCTAGAGTTTGTCTTACACACACACACACACACACACACACACACACACACACAGCCTGAAATGAATAACATTTTTGTAAAGTGATTTTCATCAGTATTGGTTACAGTGAGAGACAAAGGTTTGTGTCTAGATATATTCCAGTTACCTAGGAAATTCGCTTGGATAGAACATTTCTTTTCTTGACGGGCATTTTTTTTTCCACTGTGTTTGCTGGTGAGGTCATGGGTCATGTATTCCTGCTCTTTGAGAGATGGCTCAGTTAACGATATTGTCCCTGTGTGTAACAGATGACAACTGCTAGCACATTAGACAAAGCGTCTCTATACAGTGGACCCCACTTGCTTTCATAATGAAAAACATTTCCACATTTGGAGCCAAGAGCTTTTAGCTGAGCCTGTTTAGCTGGATACCAGCTTGTGCTGGAAGCTCTTAAACCATTGCACACCCCTGGAGAGTCACCCTAACCGCATTTGCAGTGCCTCTTCATGAATGGTTATGTTTCCTGTGAGGATCATTGACAAAGGGCTGTGATGACCCTTTCAGTTTCAATCAAGAAGCCTGTGATGTTGTTCCAGACCCTGCCGTGTCAGATTACGTCTATTACCAGCCTTACAGATCCAGTGGAATGTTAAATATACGTGTATAGATTACCTGTCAGTTACAGTGAATTCGGGCCCCAAAACCCCATTCGTGTGTGGCTTGGCACTTTCTGGAATTCTGTCCCATTTTGTGTATCTTCATTTTCAATAAACTCTGTTGTTGCATATGTAAGCACAAAAGCACATCTCCATTAAGCATTTCTTTGGAATTCATATACGTGAGCAGATACAAGAACGTCAACTTCCAATTCTAAAGAAGGGAAACAGCAGCATTTAGAGTCGGCCCCCTGCTCCCCAGCACAGGCATCCAAACTGTGGCACAGAGCTGGGCTTCTCTCAGTGAGCAGTTTAAAAATGTCCCTTGGAAAACTGTCTGAGGGCTTAATGATCTTCACAGTAATGGTGAAGTTCTTAAAGAGGGGCCTGCACGCTTCTCCCTGCAGCGCCCACTTCCAGTCCCTCTCTGGAGGTCCCTGGCTACCTCAGACAGGGTAGGTTAAAAACTGAGCTCATGAACCATTGTTCAGATCAGCCCCTTAAACCCGTTCCTGTTTCATTGTCCCCTTTGAGGAAATCACCTGCGAATTCACTTTGTAAATATTTCTAGAGATCTGGGAGTCATTCTACTTTATCCAATTTAATCTATTAAAGTGCTGTCTGTTTCTGAAACTTGTCTTGAATTCACTCACTTCCCAATATTCACTGCTACTGTATTGGTCTTGAATACAGTCGTCCCTTGGTACCTGGGGCAGGGGGGATTGTTTCCAGGACCCTCCGCAGGTACCAAAATCTGTTGATGCTCAAGTCCCTTATATAAAATGGCATAGTATTTGCATATAATGTACACATATCCTCTTATATACTTTAAAGCATCTCTGTATTATAATATACAATCTAAATGATATGTAAATAGTTATACTGTATTGTTTAGGAAATAATGACAAGGAAAAACAGTCTGTAGGTGTTCAGTACAGACGCAACCATCATAGGCCTAACTACATAGTACACATCAGCAACAATGTACCATTTTTTTTCAAATATTTTTGATCTGTGGTTGGTTGAATCCCCAGATGCGAAACTGTGGATACAGAGGGCCAGCTCTGTACCACCTTCTCCCTCTTGCACGATCCCGACAGCCTCTAAACCTATCTCCTCACACCCACCCTGTCCCCTCCACGTGTGCATTCTTGCCATGCAGCCAGGGTGGTCTTACAAAAACTCACCTGCCCTTATCACTGTGGTGTTCAAAACCTTCCCACCGCCCTTAGATAGAGCACAGAATCCTTAGGCGTCCTGGGCCGACGTTACCTGACCCTCCTCAACCTCTCTATCATGTCCTAACTTACTACACTTTCTTATGGCTTCTAGAAGGCGGAAAGCCACCCCTTCCTCCAGACCTTTGCCTGTGCTGTGCCCTCCGCCTCGAATGTTGCCTTCCCCCTGGGCTCACGAGCTCTTAACTCTGTCTTCAGCTTATCCTTCAGCATGGCTTGCCCTGACACTTCGCATGCTTGCCAACAAGGTTATGTCTCCCTGTCGTAGACCCTGATCACAGCCTTTATTTTCCTTTAAAGCATTATTTCATAGTTGAATTTATTCCAATATGCCCCTCCCACCAGATTTTAAGTTGTGTACAAGCAGAGCCTGGCATATTTTAGATCCTCTCCGTTGCTAACCGAATGAGTGACAGCTACCTTCCTAGCTTTGTGATAAAAACGACTGTAGTGTTTTGTTCCATATACGGCAAAGAAAGCTGAAACAGAAATGAAATAATTTGCCCTGTGCCCTGTCCTGGACTCCTCGTACTGGTACTGTCCCCTGGGGATATGGTTTCGATACTAACTTTTTCATGGCGTAGGAACCAAGTCCTTCTGGTCCTTGAAAGGTGCTGGAATGTGAGGTGCATACCTCGCTCTGGCCTTCCTTTGTTCAGGAGTAATCATGCCTATGATTTGCATCAGGTTCTTTGCCCTTGATGAAGCCTTCCTTTAGCCAACAGCGACATTAATTTGGCTTTGGCTTTGGTCTTGCTCGTCAGCAGTGACGGAGAGTTGACGACTGTTGCTGGATACGTGCGCAGCTTACGAGGATGTTAAAATGCTGAGTGCCATCCTCCCTTCTGAAAGCTCTCTCAGGCTACATGTTTATCTGCCTCCTGCGACAAGGGCAGCCTAGCGGGTGGGGGATCCTCAGAGGTTCATCCCCTGAGAGCAGATCAGTCCAGGGACCACCTGAAGTGGACCTTAGTCTTATTTCCTCGACACGTATCAGCCTGTGAGCACATTCTTGCCATAGATGTGTGTTGTTTTGCCCCCCAAGGTATTTTAAAACTCTAGTTAGTGCTAATATTTAAAAAATCAAGATTATCATGTAGAGCTTGCGTTTCCGTGTTCTCCTGGGGGGGGGGGGAGCAAAACCCGCCCACAATGGACTGGCGCTGAGTAGAGACTGCCACTTAAAACAAGACATAGCTTTTCTTGTTTGCCGTGGTCTCTGCCCAGCCTACTAGGTTCATTTATTTTACCTTCCTGGCATTTGTAAGCATGTGAGTTTGCAACTCCTATTATTTTTGTAAGTTATGTATATGTGTATACATGGATGAAAGTTATGATTGACACTCTCTTAATGATTTTTTTTTTCTGTCCTCACTTCCTTCTTTTTCTTTATTTTCTCCTTTCTCCTCCCTTTTCCACTGCCTGTCTATTTCACAGGTTCTGGGGCTGCTGGTATGGACACTTATCGCTGGAACTGAGTACTTCCGGGTCCCCGCCTTTGGCTGGGTCATGTTTGTAGCTGTATTTTACTGGGTGCTCACCGTCTTCTTCCTCATCCTCTACATAACAATGACCTACACCAGGATTCCCCAGATTCCCTGGACAACTGTGGTAAGAAAGCCAGGGGTGTTCTTTTTGTCCATTGCCCACGAGGTAGGATGGAATTTAGTCCACCTCTGGTCAATTTTGCATTTTACTATAAGCAGTCAGGAGGGAGGAACCAAGCTGCTTTTTCAACACTTTGCTTTAAAATCTCCTCTGCTAAATAGCCAGTTTCATAGAAGCTTGCAAGTTCTGCCTTCCACAGAACACTAGAAGAGCACGGTTTGGCAAAGCTCTTTGCCACTTTATCACAAGGCTCACCTTTTCTCAAGGCTCCAATAATATAGTCCTCATTTCCATCTGAGACCTCATCAGAATGGACTTTAACACCCATATTTTTATCAACATTCTGTTCGTAATGATTTATGTATTTTCTAAGAAGATGGACGCTTTCACGCCAGCTTTCCTTTTTCCTTTCTGAGCCCTCACCAGAATCGCTGTTAGTGTCCATATTTCTAGAAGACACCTCTATTCTTTATCTGGTCCCAAAGCCATTCCTTATTTTTCGGTAGTGATTACAGTGGCACTCCACTCCTGGTTCCAAAATCTGTCTACCCGACTCTTGGCACCAAATTCTGTATTAGTCAGGGCTTGCTAGAGAAGAAAAAAGCAGTAGGACATATATAAAGAGATTTCTTATAAGGAATTGGATCACGTGACTCTGGAGGCTGACAAGTCCCAAGATTTACAGCCAGCAAGCTGGAGACCCAGGAGAGCCAATGGTGTAGCTCCAGTCTGAGTCCAAAGGCCTGAAAACCAGGAGAGCTGATCATATAAGTAAATTCTAGCCCAAAAGCTGGAAGGCTCAAGACCCAAGAAGACCCAATTTTTCCTTTCAAGTTCAAAGGCAGGAAAAAAAGATTGATGTCCCAGCTCAAAGCAGTCAGGTAGGAGCAGTTCTCTCTGGCTCCCAGGAGGGTCTGCCTTTTTGTTCTATTCAGACCTTCAACCGTTTGGACGAGATAAACCATCAGGACCCGCAGTGGGGTGATGTATGGAGGGAGGATGCCCTACCTCGTATTTATCTCTCTACTTCCCCACTCCTTTCCAGGGGAAATAGGAGTTTCTCATTTCCTTAGAAAAATGGAACAGGCCACACTTAATACGGGACAGGGCCGTATACTCAGGGAGTTCACAAGTCGTATATTCAGCAAGCCTTCTGCCCATTTCCTCTCACAGCCAAGTGGGCAAGACCCAGGACTTGTGTCAGGGCATTCTGCCCAGGCTGGGCTCTCTTTGAATGTTCTCTCATTCATCTTAATCCCTTGTATGAGGAACTGAACATGCCTGGGTACCCCAAAACACATGTTCAAAGATGTTCATTACACTAGTATTTATTTATTTATTTATTTATTTATTTTAAGATTTTTTTTTATTGGGGAATTGGGAGGATGGGAACAGCGCTGGGGAATTGGAGGATGGGGAACAGACAAGTTGCTGTCCTTTTGTTCCTCAGTCTAGCTGTGGAGAACGTTGCTTCACTGGCCCAAGTTGGCACCATCATTGTTCTCTTCCTGGGCGAGGCAGATCAGTCGCCGGCCTCTGGACGGCCGCTCACGCTGGCTGCTGGCTACACACGGTAGCCCATGGCAACCCACTACAGCAGGGGCTGCAGCCTACACCATCGGCAGCGACTCACAGCAGCCCAGCTCCAGGTTGAGCTGTTGTTCAGCATCTTAGCTATAGAGGGCAGTGTCACTGGCCCTCACATGTGGGATCCAAACCAGGGCCTTCTGGCGTCCCAAGCCAGCTCTTAACTATCGCACCACTTGGCCAGCCTTACACTAGTATTTATAATGCTGGAAACACTAAGAACATCAAAATGCCTGTCATTAGTAAACAAAAGTAAAATTTGAAAATATGCACCAATGTGTTTCTGGACCAAAAACAAGAAAAGAACCACAACCAACAAGCATACTGAGTCATCCAGAAAAAAACAAGGCTTTCTGGGGACACATTTCTGATGGCAAATGAGCATTTTATGTGGTCTGAACTCTGGGACTAACCCTTCTCTCAAAAGTGAATTGCCCTAACTCAGGAACAAGATGAGCAAAGTGTAGAGGCAGTCAATGGACACACAAGCCATCTCAGAATGCTGGAGCCTGAATCTGGAAAAGTCTATGTGCCTTCTTTTCTCTGAGAAGAAAAAGATACTGCCTCCTCCCCTTTACCCTCCCTATCCCTGTGTCTCTGAATTACTGAAGGATAGATGTCAGACTGTAGGGGCCTACTCTTTGAGAGCCACCCCTCCTCTACCTGTATGAAGCATTGGTTCTGCCCTACCCCACCCCTCACCCTTGTTCAGATAGGACTAAGCTTTGCACATTAAGTATGGTTTCCTAGAGTTTAAATAATATTGAAAACCAAATACGTGCTTGGATTTACGTATCTCCCTTCTCTAAGAATAGGAAACAATAAGGTGAAGCTAAGAGTGGGATTAGTTCCCAAAGGGGGCTCTATTAATACATATAATAAGCTCCTTTGATTTTTAAGAACTTGCAAGGGCTTGAGGAGCTCACTTAAATGCCCCTTCCTGCCTGGAGCCATGGATTAGAAAATCGGCTGGGCCCGCTGTGGGAGAAGCTCTCTCTCAGTTCTGTGTCAGGATGGGGTGCTAACAGGGTGCATCTGCTGCCAGGGAGCATGGGCTGAGGCGGATCTCGCTGTGGCCCCTTCTGCAGCCTTCCTTCCTTAGCCGGTATGTCACCATGGCTGAAATCTGGATGAAATGAGGATAAAGAGTAAAATGAGGGAGAGAAAGGGCTAAAGGGGCAGTGTGCAGCCTGGGTGACTTGGAGAGGAAGGAGGGGTGTCTGGGTGTCTGAGTATGAGCTAGTATAAAACCCTCTCCTCCCAAAAACACTGAGGAGCTGCCTTCTCACAGCCCTCGTCCCCTGCCCTCCACGTGTCCAGATGGGCTCCTTACCACACCCCGAGTGCGGTTCTGGCCACTTCTGAAATTTGGAGGTACCCAGACCTTCCTACACTCCCTGAACACACCACCTCCTTGTCTCCCCCAGGGTCTGTGCTTTAATGGCAGTGCCTTCGTCTTATACCTCTCGGCCGCTATTGTGGATGCATCTTCCGTCTCCCCAGAGAGGGACAGCCACAACTTCAACAGCTGGGCTGCCTCATCGGTGAGTAAGCCCTCTCACCCTCCCACCCCTGCTATGGTCTCCTCCTTCCTTCCTCTGGGGATCAGGAGGAGGACCGAGTTCTCTGCAGGGACATAGCACCTCCCCTAGTAGTGACACATTGGCAATTAGCTTGTTGATGAGGCCTCCTGACGACCTGAAGTGCAAAGAGGCTGAAGGACTCTGCTTGAGTGCAAGCCAGATGGCTGGAACAAAATAAGTATTTGAGAGAGGAAAATATTTGAGGCATTCTAAGAATAATTGCCTCCTACAGTTTGAGTGGGGAGAGAGTTGCAGAAAATGAGCACACTATGATTCTATTTGGTTTTGTTTTGTTTTTTAAGTAGAAATGTTAGTTTATGTGTTGAGAATGCTTAGAAAATATATACACCAACAGAGGTTCTTTCCAGGACTATGAATGAATGATGAGCGTGGAATGAGGGGATTCTACTTTTTAATTTATGTGCTTCTGTAGTGTTTGCATTTTTTTTTTTTAGCTGAGCCATCCTGCCAGTTCAGGCTGGGAATCGAACCAGCTAAATCTTGTTGCTCAGAGCTCGCACTCTTGAGCGAGCTCTTAACCAACTGAGCCACTCGGGCAGCCCTGTAGTGTTTTCATTTTTAAGCCATAAGCATGTATTTTTCTAATTTAGAAAACTAATTTTAAAAGTTTCTCTGATATTGGCCTTAAAATATTCCATCTGCAAAAGAAGTGTGTGTGGGGGAGGGGAGCGGGTGGAACCAGACAGGAAAGTGAAAATGATAATGTTAAACCTGACTGATGATACATGGGTTTCTGTTATATTCTTTATATTTCAAAATCTCTATTTAAAGGTAGCATGCCTGAGTGCACACAAGATTAAAAATCACAAGCTTTGGCAGCACTGGGCTCCAGTTAACACATAGCAAGACTAGTTGGACCTGGGCGGTGGTTGCCCCATAAGAGGGGCCTGCATTTCTCCACTTACCATTCACACCACACCCCCCAGATGGGCTCATCACTTCCTCCTGCCCACTCAACTCATTTCTGTTAACTGATCCTGTGGCAATCTGAGTTTCAGCCCTGGTCTAAAATTGCCTATACAGTAGTTCCCCCATTATCCGTGGTTTTACTTTCTGCAGTTATGGTTACCTGCGGTCAACCAGTGTCCAAAAATATTACATGGAAAATTCCAGAAATAAAACATTCATAAGTTTTAAATGGCACACCCCTCTGAGTACCCTGATGAAATTTTGCACCGTCCTACTCCATCCTGTCCAGGGCTCGAATCGTCCCTTTGTCCAGCATCTCCACACTGTATAGGCTCCCACCCAGTAGTCACTTAATACCCTTCTCGGCTATCAGATAGTTTATCAGAGAGAGAGACTGCATTCACATAACTTATTACCGTATATTGTTATAATTGTCCTATTTTATTAGTAGTTATGATTGTTAATCTCTTACTGTGCCTAATTTATAAATTAAACTTTATCGTAGGTATGTATATGTAGAAAAAAACATAGTATATCTATATAGGGTTTGTACTATCCACAGGTTCAGGCATCCACTGGGGACCCTGGAATGTATCCCCTGCAGTTAAAGAGGGATGACTACTGTACTAAATTAGAAATACATGTGCTTTTCTCACATGCACACCACCATATTCACCCCTAAGCAAGCACCCTGGGGTTATTTGAGCAAAACTACAGGCTTTCCAGAAAAGTTCCAAAAAGAAAAACAGCGTAGCCAGAAATCATTTTAAAAGGAAAGTAATTGAACCAGTAATGCAGTTTTAGATGAGAAAGCCTGGAGTCAAGGGATGCTGTGAGTGCATAACTCAGTGGAGGTGAAATGATAACTTTTGCTAATTAGAATGTGCCCTAAACGCTGTTTCTATTATGCTTTGTTTTCTCCAGTTCTTTGCCTTCCTGGTCACCATCTGCTACGCTGGAAACACATATTTCAGTTTTATAGCTTGGAGATCCAGGACCGTACAGTGATTTGCCATTTTGAGAATTAAGAAAAGGGAACAAAAGGAAGACTCTCACTGTAAAAACAGCTGTAGGTATAATGTATATTTCCAAAGAATTGTATTTAACTAATGTTTTTATATACTTAGTTAAATTTTGCTCCCTGTGGTTTGTTACAATTAAACTGGATACTTATTTGCAAAGTGCTGTGGCATATAATGAGCTCTTAAAGATTTTGTTGGTGTCTCCATAGACCTTATTTTCTAGACAATGTATAAATAGATAAATTGCTAATATTAAGAAAGTGTCAAGTTTGTAAATCCAACTTTTAAAATGCCACATTTTTGTTTTTTGATTAAATGTTTCAAAATCCTGGGTCATGTGGAATCTGATTTGAGCACGGAGACCTATGGCTGAAGGTCAAGGCTGGATACTGTGGGGAAGTCTTCATTCTCCCAGGGCTGCCTGGGATCAATATTGCCAGGAGACACCTGTCCACGGCCACCAGGCCAGGGAGGAGGAGACGCATCTCCCCAAGTCTCTGTCCATGATTCTCCCATGCTAACCACTTGGCCCAGAGAGCATCTAATGAGACACTGGCCTTGGAGCTTGGTAATGAGCTCGCCCTAAATGGTGCTATTAAGTCCAGTGACTAATGTGCTAGTGGTATTTTCTTTTAATACATATTAAAATCAGCGCATAACTATTAAAAAGATAAATGCTTGTATGTACCTTAAAATCATCATGCTGACCACAGTGACACGTGTACCATATTTTGTGGAAAATACCCCCACCGAAAGTTCTCAAATCTCCAATCTCCAGAATTAATATTTTGGATCATCATGATTAGATATAATCAGACAGTGGGAAGAACCTCAGGCAGCAAGGCAGATGTGCACTTGGAGGAAGTATTTTTAGGCAGGACGGTTCTTGCTGCTGCAGCGGTGTATCTTGGGTGATTTTTCAACATGAGCTTCCTTTGAAAAACAAAAAACCACAGAAACGTTGGTATAGTTGATGACAGTGAAGCCAGTTTCAACCGGGCACTCAGATGACATGACCTGTGACCTCTGCTCTTCTGTTTAACAGTGGTTTTTTTTGTTGTTATTTTTTGTTTGTGTGGGTCTTCCTGTTTATCTGATTCTAATTCCTTATCCCAGCTCTGTTTACCCCTATGCAGGAGAGGTAGTATTTCTTCAGTGCCTAATCACACCCACTCCAGACCTTTGAAAGAAACAGTGAAGAGTGTTCTTGAGTTGTAGGTCCAAACAGGTAACGGGGGGAAGGCGGGTACCAAGAATGAGAGGTGGTGTAGGATACAGATGTGTGGGGGTGGGTAGGTGTTGGGAGCCCAGGAGGCCACTCTGAGTTCAACGTTTAGCAGGCCATGAAGGTTGAGCTTTAGCAACACAGACCTGCAAATGGTCGGGGCTGCAATCCTTCTGGAGCTGTATTCCCAGTCATCATGCGGACAGCCTCGGCCTCACTCATTGTACGAGAAAAGCTGAAATAGCTAGTCAGTTTGTGTGCTGTCTCAGTCCATCACTCCCTCTCATCCTCACAGAGGTATATTCATCTTCCATGTACTCTGTGGGTTTAAGTACTTTATATTGCAATCAAAGGCAGAAAAACTGTAACCTACAGAAATCTGTATCTGGAAACAGTCATAAAGAAAGAAGCCTGCTTTTATGTGTGTGTGTGTCTCTCCTTTTTCTCGCTTTCGCTCTCGCTCTGTGTGTGTGTGTGTGTGTGTGTGTGTGTGTGTGTGTGTGTTTATATGCATGCATGTGCATGATTTCTATAATCATGGCTGCATTAATAGGAAGTAACTTCTGGGGTGAAAAGTTCCATAAACCACTTTGAAATATCTTCCAAATAGACTATAACTGTAGGTCTTTCTTGAACTGATAGCACCAAAACATACCTATCTTAAGAGAACAATGACAGCAGGTACTTGCTGTCTTGTCTTTATTTGTGGTTTTTCAGGAGCATGACCCTTTGCATTGCCCTGAGAGTTCCACAAAAAACATCATTTGTTTTTAACTGAAAGGAAATTATTATTTCCTCTTTTGAATACTGAGTGACTTTGTTCATGAATAATTTTTAAGTGTGGGTTTTTAGACAACAAAATGAGTTTCCATGTTTCAGATGAAGCTACAAGTTCTGAACTGGGTTTCCTTAATTTTTCTCTTATGAAAGACAAAACAAAAAACACAAAGCCACACGCAGCAAAGCCAACATAACAAGAAGAACACGTTTCTAAGGTTTAAAAACTATGACTACAGGGATAGCATACAGTATGCTGACACCCTTCTTTGATGGAACTGGGTAGGTTTGTAATTTGATGTATTTACCCACTCATGGCAAATCAATGAAATGCTTCAGGCAATTCATCTCTCTTCATCGCTATTTCCAACTCCTAGCCCCAAAAGATAAATATTTGGCCAATATTTCAAAACTACAAGGGAAGCTAGAGACAAGAATGTTCAATATCAATTATTTTTGTACATTTTTAAATTGCTCCCTTCATAGGAAAATCCCTTAAGGGTATCAGCACACTAGAGATTTTAAAAATCTCTGTGTAGAGCACAATTAAAAATGCTTGCTGAAGATACAGCCCTGGGTAGAAAATCAATTTAAAATTCATGTTTCTTTCCCCTCGATGATTATTGTTTTGGTTGAAAAGATGGGTTTTCACAGAAAAAAAAAAATCTAGGCATAGAAGGCTAGGTGTGCACACAAACTGAAAGGTGGTCACCGAAGAAGCATTTGTTCATTTGTCACATAAAAATTCTGGCAGGTGTTCTGCCAAATGTGAACTGTAAGCAAACAGCTGTGAAGGAAGGTGATATAAGTTCGGTGTTGAGGACTTAGGACAGCAAGGAGGATTAGAGTATATATCGTCATGAGTTAGGAAGGTGTGTTGTGAGAAAACGTCCATGTCAATGGCAGATTTCTTTCCTAGAATGTTTAGAACAACTAAATCCAGAATGTAACAGACCTTGTCCCCACGTCTCCCACATCTCTGCTCCCTCTTCTTGTTATCTAACTACCCTCGTTTTTTATTCAGTATTCACACCAGCCACTTATATCCCAGCTCCTTGGAGGAAGCTAACGCCACTGTGACTCTAGGAATGCAGCGTGTGGTTCTGTCTAAGCTAGTTCCACCCTCGCCACACTGATTAGGTCAGGATGGGTAAGTGACTGCAGGCTTGGCTCTGGAGTTCTGCGGAAATACGAGGTAGGAAGTTGTTGGCAAATGCACTGTGACCACAAGGGGGAGCCTGTCGTAGGATGAAGGCGACTGGAAGGAAAAGCAAAAAGATGCAAAGAAACTTCTTGGTGATTACATCATTGAGACGCTGAATCATTTCAGCCCTTACTGCTGGCTAACTTGGGACTTTACAATGACAGGAGCAATTATACCCACATTGCTTAAACTAATTTCTGTTACTTGCAACAGTATGCATCCTAACCAATGGCAAGTGGCTTTCAAGCAAAGGCATAAAATCTTGGTTCTGATTCACTTTTTTTTTTTCAAAGATTTTTTATTGGGGAATTGGGGGAGGGGAACAACGCTGGGGAATCAGGGGAAGGGGAACAGACAAGTTGCTGTCCTTTTGTTCTTCAGTCTAGTTGTGGAGGATGTTGCTTCACTGGCCCAAGTTGGCACCAT
>NW_017732287.1:432097-434665 GCF_001890085.2 Hipposideros armiger | reverse complement strand
CACAGCAGCCCAGCTCCAGGTTGAGCTGTTGTTCAGCATCTTAGCTGTGGAGGGCAGTGTCACTGGCCCTCATATGTGGGATCCGAACTGGACCCTCTGGCGTTCCAAGCCAGCTCTTAACCATCGCGCCACTCAGCCGGCCCCTGATTCACTTTCTAATAGTAAGTTGCCACAGGGCCCTGGGTAGATGTCAGTAATGATGGGATAAGCCAACTTTAGCACCAGGGCTCTTTAACAATAGAAATGTAGAAAAAGGAAAATTTGAGACTCCACTTGAGAAAGTGACTCAGGCCTTTCCCCAGGCTCTTGTTTAAGGATGGTGGTAGCATGGGAAGATCCTAGAAAGAGAAACAGCAGGAAGAATGGGTTCTCAAAGGAGTTTTCATGACCTGACTTTGGTCGTTGTCATAGGAAAGTTGAGCGTAAAGGAGGAAACATGAAAATCTGGCCTCCAACCATTTTAACTTATAGTGAGAGCTCCCCCTTGTTGTGTCTCAAAGACAAATAATCACTCTTGAGAAGTGGCTTCCCTCTCTAAAAGTAGGTTGGCCATTAAGTAAGTGCCAGAGAACACGGACCCTATAAAAAGAGTGAGGATTGGACCTAAACTCCTAACAGGAAAAAAGAGCTTAGACATAAATCAAAGGTGGGACTATTTTTTTTTTTCTCAAATTAAAACTAGAGTGAGATGCTATGTCCTACCCTCTACCTCTAGAATGGCTGAAATTGAAAAGGCTTCAGTACCAAGTGTTGACCAGGTTGTGGAGCATCTGGAATTCTCACACATTGCTGGTGGGACTGTCAGATGTTACAATTTATGTAAACAAGTTCATGTTTAATAAAGTTAAATATAGATTTATAATATGACCCAGTCATTCCATTCCTAGATATTTATCCAAGAGAAATATGTCCACAAAAAGACTTACGCAACAGTATGCATAGCAGCTGTATTCATAATTGGCCAAAACTGGAAACAACCCAAATGACTATCATATGGTGACAAAACAACTTGTACAATGGAATACTACTGAAAATAAAAAGGAGCGAACTATGGATACGTGCCAACAATGTGGATGAATCACCAAAATATTATATTGAATGAAACAAGCCAGACAAAAAATATATATACTATGTGATTCCATTTATATGAAATTCAAGCAAAGGTGAAACAATTCTATAGTGACAGGAAGCTGGTCAGTGGTTGCCTGAGGTTAGCGGAAGAAGGGATTGGCTAGAAAGGGGCACAGGGAGTGTTCTGAGGTGATGGAAATATTCTACATCTTGATTATGGTCAGGGTTGCATGTGCGTATACATTTGTCAAAATTCACAAACTGCTTACTTAGGTTGGGTCCATTTTATTTCATGTAAATTACACCTTGATAAAGTTGATTTTGAAATAAAACAAAGGTGGGGTATTTTTAAATGACCACTGCAGCCCTCGTCCCATCTGCTGTGCTGTCAGATCATTTATTGCCATCGGTCTTCCATCCGGGTTGCAATCTTTCGGAGAATTGACATGATTGAGATGGTGGGTTTTCATCCCCGTCTTCCCTCTGGAGCTCCGCACTGCACGTGGAACATAGTATGTGTTCAATAAACATTTCACCGCGGGGAAGACCCTGGGAAGTTAATGAAGACTCCCAGAAGACCTTGAAGGATTAGCAAGTTAGAAGATGAGGAAGATGAGGTAAACCTATAGAGGGCAAGCCTGAGGTTGGCCGTGAAACCAGTGCTGTCCTCATGCTAACCTGCAGAGGAGACGCGAAGGGGACATCTGGGTGAGTGAGGGCTCCGGGGGTGGGGGACCTGCAGGTGAAAAGCTGAATCTGTGGATCCATTGATGGTGCTTGAAAACAGATTGTCAGAAAAGTGTTTTAATAAATGAGAGCTACCAGGTGGTTAGTGAGCTAGGTGCCTGGGGAAACACGACTAGCTGATTGGTTTCTGCAGCATGTCGGTGACCAGTCGCCCTTCACAACTCCAGCCACGTGACGATACAGCATTAGGCTGAACCATATGAAATTGCCAATACTTGATTCTTTGACCTACAAAAATGGCAATTTCATATAATTCAACATAGAATTTTATACTTGACAAGTTGCTTTCACAGATGATGTCAGTTGATCCTCAAAACACCTTTGCCTTAGATAAAGCAGGTGTCCACAGCCTCATTTGTCTAATGAGGACAGTTGAGGCTTCATTAAGTGGTAAGCGACAAGGTTATACAGTGAGACATGAGAATAGCTTGGGCCGCCATGGAGATCTTCTCACTCCTGGTCTCTAGTTCCTCTGCCTAGGTGACTGAAAACTTCTGTGAGGAAAGGAACCAAGTGAAAACTATATAGGGTGTGGAGATAAAGTGGTCCAACATTTCCAGAAATGTATTTGGCAGTATATATGTACAGCCTTAAGAATATTCATTATCAGGGCCGGCTGAGTGGCACGATGGTTAAGAACTGGCTTGGGACGCCAGAGGGCCCCGGTTCGGATCCCACATATGAGGGCCAGTGACACTGCCCTCTATAGCTGGGATGCTGAACAACAGCTCAACCTGGAGCTGGGCTGCC
>NW_017732287.1:396806-430641 GCF_001890085.2 Hipposideros armiger | reverse complement strand
GCTGGCTGCTGGCTACACACGGTAGCCCATGGCAACCCACTGCAGCAGGGGCTGCAGCCTACGCTGTCTCTGGCGACTCATGGCCTCCCAGCTCCAGGTTGAGCTGTTGTTCAGCATCTTAGCTGCAGAGGACAGTGTCACTGGCCCTCATATGTGGGATCCAAACCGGGGCCCTCTGGCGTCCCAAGCCAGTTCTTAACCATCGCGCCACTCGGCTGGCCCAAAACTGATAATTTTTAATAGGAAATATTTATGGTATAACTTGGAGTTTACAAAAGGTAGAGCAAGCCCAGTTGTAAAGAATGATGGGATCGGGCCGGCTGAGTGGCTCAGTTGGTTAAGAGCTTGCTCAAGTGTTTGAGCTCTGAGCAACAGCGGTTCAAGTCCCGGCCCGAGCTGAGCAGCTGCTGAGCTACCAACAGGTGGCAGGATGGCTCAGCTAAAAAAAAAAAAAAAAAAAAAAAAAGAATGATGGGATCATGGGGTGATTTTTGTTTTCTTTGTTTTTCTGAACTTCCCCCAATTTTCCACAATGAGCGGGAAATAGATTCATAAACAGGAAATAACAAACATTTTTAAATAAAAGACCAGAGAAGGCAGTGGGTTCCGCAGGTTGGAAAACCCAAGATCTTCACTAAGAGTGGAAAATTCATATCTTCAACTCCCCTTACAAAGGTGGACAAGCGGCCAGAGCAGTTGCATGAAAACCATTCAGCAGACTATACCCATTGCTTTGTCTCTTAAAGGGAAGTGTAGCCATATTTGGCCATTCATTTATCTCATTATGAAAGATTTCATGGATAAAGTAGGAAAGAGAGCCTCCTCTCCTCTCCTGCCCTCTCCTCCAACCCCTTCTTCTTCCCGTCCCGTCCCTCCCCCCATCATGTCATAGAAGGAAAACTGTTTCTGGTAGAAAACATTAGCACAAAAACTATTCCTTACATTTGTATGCTGCTTTACTACATTTAAGATTTTCAAATATATTTCTGTGTGAACTTCAAAGACTGGTGGTATCAGCCCATTTCACAAATAGGAACAGTGAGGTCCAGACAGCCTCATTGGTGGGCAGTCTGGCAGCCAAAGTCTCATCTCCTTATTCAAAAGCTCAAGCAAACAAAACCAGGACCTTTACGCAGACCCCTGTCCCACTGCTTAAGAAATTCGGGTACCCTCCCCTTGTCCCACCCTTGTAGATGTACAGCCCCAAAGGTAAGCAACTCATCAGCAAGCTACAGCCACTGAGAGCATTCACGAAGCACATTGTCTACAGGGAGCCTATAGCCTGTTGGAGGAGATGTGGCAAACACAGGAAATAATAAAAAAATGCGAGAAAAGTGTCTAAGGCCAGGCTTCACTGCCTGATCCATCAAATGTGACCATGCTCTCAACACGGGACCTTCTCTCCTTACCAATCATACATCAGACAGTATCAGTCCCCTAAATGACAGTCCACCAGAGGGTGAAGCTCTTTTACTTACTCAGATTGCCTAAAATCCTATTGCACATCCAAAGTCTTTTATTTCACCCTTAGAGATGGTCTCTGATGCCTGTGGTTATGGAAACAGCGACCCACTGAGGGTCCCTCAGCCTCCAGGTAGTGAAGACTTCTCATTCAAATACATAAGACATAAGGAATAATGACTTTTTAAAAAGTAACATTTATTACCATGTGCCAAACACTGAGGCACAGTATCCCATTCATGTCTCATAGTTGCCCTAAAGGTCAGTTCTATTGTTGCTCCTCTTTACAGATGAGGAAACGGAAGCTCGGCGAGGACTGGTAACTTGACCAAGGACACATGTCAGGCAGGTGATGATGGAACCAGGAGCCAACCAGGCAGTTTGGTGCCAGAGCCCTGCCCCTCAGCCACACAGCAAAGCAGCAGAGACAAATGTTTCAGGGTCTCGCCCGGTGCCAAGGACCCGTTTCCTTGTCCCTCAGAGAGGTCCTGCTCTCTATCTGCAGGACCTCACTCTGTTCTGCTCACCCCGCAGTCACTCTCATGGCTCATCTGGCCTCACAGCCTCCGCCTTCTCTCTGGGTGCCCTTTGGCTTCTGCTGCCTCTACGTACAACTGCTAACCCTTCCCAGTGCCTCCCAGTCAGACTCAAGAGGGAGGATCTGATGGGCTCCTTTTGGGCAAAGCTCTCAAGTCAGGTGGCTCCAAACGCCACTGGCCAACTGATGGGCTGCTCCTGGCTCACAGGCCATACTGGTCTAATTGGATGTAGCCATGAGGTGGGGACACCTGGCCGATGTTTCTCAGAAGAGTCTGGGAGTATAGCTGGTTCTCAGAGCTTAATATACTTTTAAAAATTCACTGGAAAAAAGATGTACAACACAGGTACTGGAAGAGTCTTCATGGAGATCTGGTGCTTTCGCCTTCCTGTCTTAGCTTGGGCTGCCAAAACAAACAAAATATCATACCCTGGGTGTCTTAAATGACAGAAATTTATTTTTTCATACTCCTGAAGCTTGGGTAGCCCACGGTCAAGGTGCCAGCCAGATAAGTTTGTAGTGAGAAGTCTCTTCCTGGCTTGCAGATAACTGCCCTCTTGCTGTATCCTCACGTGGCAGAGAGCAGGGCAGAGGTAGATAGACATCTGGTGTCTCTTATGCGGACACTAATGCCATTATGGGGGCTCCACCCTCGTGACTTTAACCCTAATTACCTCCCAAAGGCCCCATCTCCAAATACCATCACATTGAAGGGTAGGGCCTCAACATATAAATTTGGGGGGGGACACATTCAGTCTATAACACTGCCAAACATTCATTTCCCTTTCTGGGACCTGCACCCTGGTTTTTCTTTGGGGAATCACCCCTCCCTGACTCAGTTTCTGTGGTTCTAGAGAACTACCTGCCCCAGCTCCATGTGCAGGTGGAATTTGGCCTGTCCAGTAAGTGTTCCACCACTCTGGATATAGAGATTGGTGAAAGATGGAGCCATGACCCCTATCTGGACCAAAAAGGGTCTGTTACGGACTGAATTATGTACCACCCCCCCAAATTCATATGTTGAAACCCTAACCCCTGATGGGATGATATTTGGAGATAGGGCTTTTAGGGAGATAAGATTAAATGAGATTATAAAGGTGGGGCTCTAATCCAATAGGACTTGTGTCCTTGTAAGGGACACCAGATATCTCTCTCCACTTACAGAGGATGGACCATGTGAGGACACAGTGAGAAGGTGGCTGTCTACAAACCAGGAAGAGAGGCCTCACCAGAAACCATTCCTGATGACACCTTGACCTTGGACTTCTAGCCTCCAGAACAATGAGAAAATAAAGTCTGTTGTTTAAACCACCCAGTCTGTGGTCTTTTGTTATAGCATCTTAAGCAGATTAATGCTGTGCCTGAACCATTGGGGGAAAAGGTGCCTTTATAAAGAGGTGGGGTTACTAGCTGGGGGAAAATATAAGCCAATGCTGCCATAAGTCATGAGAGGGCCTGCCTGACAGTAATGCAAACACAGAGGAGTGTGTAGCCAAGAGACAGAGGTCCTGGCTGCCTGATTTGAGCACCTGGATCCAACCATGTCTGAAATAGGTTTCACATCTGCATGCCATAGTTATATAAGCCAGTGAATTATTTTTGCTTGAGTTTAGTTTCTGTCACTTGCAGCCAAAAGCACTGTGGCTAACACAGAATCAACTCTCAGTTTATTATTAATTTTTTAAATTGTATCTGACCAGATATATCATCATAATCACATTAGTGTAAATGAGTTGTGGTCAGACAGTGACACTCTAATTGAAGCCTTGGAACCTGTACCCCTCCAGGGTAGATGGACAGGGAAGAACTTGAAAATTCTTGAATTCTCACCAGCTACTCAGAGACCACCCACGTGGCTTGTTCCATCTTAGAGTAGGAAATCTTTAAGGGGGGCTATGGAGTCCTTTGCCCAAGCTCTTGCTCCCCTAAGGGGCAAGCCCTTCACACCAAGAAAGCATCACATCAGTGTAGACATCTCAGTGTACCTGGCATCACGTATGATTGGTAGAGCCTTTGCTTGAACACCAGGCCAGCATACGGCCCTTGTACTCCCAAGCATCTTGCTTAAGCTCTTACATGATCATGATAAAATGATTAAAACAGAGTGGCCACCACTTGTGATTATTTCCTATCTGCACTGATGGCACAATGACCAACAGCAGTCAGAGAAACCCAGCAAAGTCTCAATTCTAGTGGGCTCAGGAAATGACAGTGGTTCTCAAACTCCAGCATGCATCTGAATCATGTGGGAGGCGGGGGGAACAGCTTGTCAAAATGCAGATTGCTGAGCCTCACCCCCAGAGTTTCTGATTCAGCAGGTCCGGGTGGGGCCCAAGAATTTGCATTTCCCATGAGTTCTGGGTGCTTCTGGTCTGAGGAGCACATGCTGAAAATCACCGATTTAGATTACTGGAGAATTGGATGAAGTCTCCCCTGGGAGGAGGAGAAATTATCCAGTGTTCGGTTTTTCTGCTTCCCTGAAGCCTTTACTTCAACAGACTCCCTGTCATGCGCATGTGGGTTTTGAAGCCTGGGACAAGGACAGGAGTGAAAATGTACATCTACATGAAAAATGATCTGCAATGCCAACTTCATGCCTGGGGCACAGAGCTGGAAATGGTACAGAACTCCCGCCTGTCTTATTGCACTGTCACAGCAGCCCCTAGGTGCAATTACTGTTGTTTTACAGTGAAAGAAATGGAGGCACCAGGCACTGTGACTGCTGTTTAAGGAGAAGTCAGATATTGGAGGCAATTTTTTTTTTGGGGGGGGGGATTCATGAAAATTAACAGATGTACACAAATATAGAGAAAATAGTGTAATATCTCAACTTCGGTAATGACTGTCAAATTTGACTGTTCACAAGAATTGCCTAGGAGATGTGTCAAAACAGAGATTGCATGAGTATTTCCACATCATAGAATAATCAAAACCGCTGCAGTGAAGACCATCTTCTGATGACAGGCCAGCATTGGCCTGTTTGGATTTTTTTTTTTTGGTTATCTCCAAATGAAGTTACAAGTTTGGCCACAGGGACACTCTGCTCAAAAGGAACACTGATAATATAACTCATTGTGGTAGCCCTGTTTGGCCTGTCTTCATTAAAAAAAAAAAAAAAAACCCAGAAGGAGTGGAACATAGTACGTCACTTGAGTAACTGTTTGACAGCTTCTAATTGAAGTCAACATATGCTCACCTTGTGACCCAGCAAGTCCATTCATAGGTATTAACCCAAAGAAATGAGTTTACATCCACCAAAAAAATCTTACCAGGATTGCTCATCACGGCTTTATTTGGTACAACAGGATGAGTCGCAAATGCAATGTGTTGGGTGAGAGAAGCCAGACACAAATTAAATAGATTATTCTGTATTATTTCAAGTATGTCAAGTCCAAGAACAGGCAAAACTAACCTATAGTGAAAAAAGCAGAACATCACGGTTACCTGAGGCGTAAGGGAAAGGGGTGCAGTGAGGGAAGGAAGACTGAGAAGAAACACGAGGGAACTTTTTGGGGGCATTGGCATGTTCTATTTGTTGACCTGAGTGGTGGTTACACAGGTGTAGGCACAGAAAAGTTAACGGAGCTGAACACGGAAGGTTTGGGCATTTCAGTGTATGTAAGTTATAGCTCAATAAAGATGCTCTTTGCACACAGCCACACCCACGCATCATCCCAGGAGGTTCACAGCGGCCCACGGCGTCCGTTTTCCGCCTCCCTCGCGTCCAGCTTGCGCGCACCTCTGAGGGCGCCGCCTTTCGGGAGAGCGCGGGGCCAGCCCCTCCCAGGGTGGGTCCGGCCACAGCAGGACGGGCTCCTCCCGCGCCGGCGGCGCCCGCGTGCGCCCCGCCCTCCCCGCCGCCGGCCGGCCGACCGCACGCCCGGGCCCGCCCCCGCCCCGCCCCGCCCCCGCCCCGCCTTATCTGGCCCCTCGGCCGCGGCCGCGGGAGGCGGCCGGCGGGCAGGGGCCGCGCGATGTCGCACGGAGCCGGGCTCGTCCGCACCACGTGCACCAGCAGCAGCGCGCCCGGACCCGGGGCTGGCGCGGGGCACCGGGGCGCCAGCCCCTCCGAGGGGCCGCTGGACCCCGTCTACCCGCGCACCCAAGGGGCCCTGCTGAAAGTGGCGCAGATGGTAAGAGAGGCCCGGGGAGCGGGGCCGGGACCCAGGGGGAAGGGGCTCCCCGGGAGGGGACTCTGCAGGCGGCTGGAGCGGGACGGGACCCGCCGGAGCATCGAGCCCCGGGCGGGCGGGCGGGGACGGCGCCGCTGAAGTCGAGCTGTAGGAAGGCTTCCTCCCGGAAAGTTGGGCGCGCAGCCCCCGCCCCGCCCCGCGGCCCCACCCCCGGCCGTGGCTCCGGTGACCCCATCTCCAGGGTCGCAAGCGCGCCCAGCCACCCCTCCGCGGGGCCTCACCCGCCCCCCGATAGGCACCGCGGGCACAAGTTCCTGGTCGTCTTCCTTCCTCTTCTCTGGGCCGCGCCGCTTCGAACCCGAGCCGGGGGCGGAAGAGGGGCCCGGGCGGCGGCGCCGAGGCAGCGAAACCCGACCTCCTCGCCCGCCCCGAGGCCGCCTCCGTCCTCCCAGCCCAGCGGGCCGAGCTGCCCTGCTTTGGGCGCGCGTTCGCCCCAGGGAGAGGGTCCGCAAGTCTCACGTTCCGAGATGGGGAAAAGAATTGGGGCCCTAAGGCCTCTGTCCTGGTCCCCTGCCCTCTCCAGTTCCAGGGGAGGGCCCGGGTGATCAATGGGGGAGGCGTGTTTTGAGGAGCCCGTACTTATTTGGGGGAGGCGGGGTCGCCTGAATGGGGGTCACCTGTGGAGCCAGGCGGGATGAAGGTCTGGGCTCTGAGTGTGACCAACGCAGCGCTGGGGTCTTCCACCAGGACAGATGGTGCCCGGCCTGTTATGTTCTCCACTCTTCTCCCTAACACTTTTTTTTTTCTTCTTTAAAAGTTTTAATCTTAAACACCTTTCCCGTTAGTTCGATGTGTTTTTAAAGTGGGTCGGACTGTTGGTGACTCTCCGTTCATTGTATGTAATGTTTGCAGCAAGAATGTGTGTGTGTGTGTGTGTGGGGGTCGTTTTGAAGAGTTGTATGGAGAAAGGAATGTGGGGATAGGAGCAAGGTCACAGCCCCAGAAGCTGGGGCCTGCTAAGATGGACCAGCCCCAGGGGCCAGGACACTGGGTGAGAGCTGCCCCCACATTCATAGCACTGTTATTCTGGTGTTGTAGAGGGGCCTCTGGTTTCCTGCTTGGGCCAGATCTGAAGGGAAGGGAACTGAGTTCCCTTTTCTCTAAGAAGGGTGTCTCGATGGACCAAAAATTAGGAAGTAGAGGCATGTTAGCTACTACTAACAACAACAACAAAAAATTGTACTGAGCAGTGTTGGTTTCAGCAGATGGTAAAGAGAGGCATTTTTTTGGTTCAGGCTAAGAGATCTGATCATCCAAACAGGGGATCAGCTTACCCCCCATCCTTAAAAGATGGGTGGGGTGAGACAGGCCTTACCTGAGCATTGGAAGACATACATGAGTCAAATGATGAGTTTGGTGAACAGACATCAGGATCAGAGGCCTCCATCTTGGTCCATGAGTTTGATGGACAAAGGTAATGGGGATGAGAAGGCATTCCATGTTGGTCTATGAGTTTGGTGGACAAAGACTGGAGAAGAGAAACCACCATTTCATTTTAAGCTCCTTAATTAACCTCTCACCTGTGGTCCTTGTAACAGGTTGCAGGTGACATTGATGGGGCCTATTGTTCCAAAGAAGAGAACAAAGACTTAGAGAGTTGCTTCTCTGTGCACCCCTGCACGACCATGCCCAGGGTATTCTTACACCTTCTTCCTTCCCTAGGGAACCCTCTGTGGTGGCAGGCTGGTTTGAGCAGATCCCCTGGGAGTGAAGTTGCCCTTGCAGAGTGGTTATGTTGCAACAGAGAGACTGTTTAGGACTGTCTACTTGGGCCTCTTATCTAACCCCTCCCCATTCTCCTCTTTTCTGGGGCACCTGCTTAGGCGTTCGATGTTTACTTGTTTTCTCTGCTGGAAAATGGATAGCCATGTTTACACATTGGGGAAGGGCAAGAAGCAGCTAAAATGGTGCCACCTTTGGGTACTCTATGGGCCTCTCTTTTTTTTTTTTTTAAGATTTTATTGGGGAGTTGGGGGAGGGGGAACAGACAAGTTGCTGTCCTTTTGTTCTTCAGTCTAGTTGTGGAGGATGTTGCTTCACTGGCCCAAGTTGGCACCATCATTGCGCTCTTCCTGGGTGAGGCAGATCAGTCTCCGGGCTCTGGACGGCCGCTCACGGCGGCTCCTGGCCGCTCACACTGGCTGCTGGCTACACACGGTAGCCCATGGCAACCCACTGTAGCAGGGGACTGCAGCCTACGCTGTCGCCGGTGACCCACGACAGCCCAGCTCCAGGTTGAGCTGTTGTTCAGCATCTTAGTTGTAGAGGGCAGTGTCACTGGCCCTCATGTGTGGTATCCGAACTGGGGCCCTCTGGCATCCCAAGCCAGTTCCTAACCAACGCGCCACTCGCAACATGCAATGTGCATCCTGAATAGGCTGACCCTTCTGTCCTAGACTTCCTATCAAGTGTTTTCATCATGGTCTGATCAATGAACCTATGAACATATTACCTTAAGAAATCATTGAAAAGGCTATTGCTTCGGAGAATAGCTTCCTTTCTTTGCTTTGGGCCATTTCCTGGGTCCACCACTACCAGAGAATAAGGTGAGAAAACAGGAAGAAAGTGAGTTTCTAAGTGAATGTTTGTATTTGACATATCATTTCAGTGAATCTTTATAATCTTGTGGCCATGATGGTTTAGTTTCTTTGGTCTTCCTTTTTATTTTATTTATTATTATTATTATTTTTTTTACCTGAGCCATCCGTTGGCAGCTTAGCGGCAGCTCAGCTCAGGCTGGGAATCGAACCGCGGTTGCTCAGAGCTCGCACTCTTGAATGAGCTCTTAACCAACTGAGCCTCTTGGCCGGCCCTGGTCTTCCTTTTTAGACTAGACATACAGTCACATTTGTTGGCCTTCAGGGACTGGGGATTTTTGTTGTTAATAGCTATATTTTTTGAGCCCTACTATTGTTCTTGATAATGTGCTAGGAATTACATACTATATACCATTAAATGATACCATGTGTCATTAAATATTTTTAAGAATCCAGTGATGTAACGTGTTTGACAAATGAGGAAACCGGCAGAAAGGTTGAGCTACTAAAGTCACACAGCTGTCAGCAGCAGAAGTGGGGCCCACCCAGGCCTGACTGGCTCATATCCCCAGAAGACTGCAGAGTTATTGCTTGTTAATAGACCCAGGGAAATCAAGGCCACAGTGAGATACCACTTCACACCCAATAGGATGGCAGCAATAAAAAGCACATAGCAACAAGCAGCAAGGAGGTGGAGGATAGGATGAAATCAGAGTCCGCCTACACTGCCGGTGGGAATGTGAAATGGTACAGCCACTTTGGCACACAGTCTGGCAGTTATCATTCTACTCATAGGTATATACTCAAGAGAAATGAAAACATAGGTCCACACAAAAATGTGTACATGAAGGTTCACAGTAGCATTATTCATAATAGCGAAAAAGTAGAAACAACCCATTGACCAATGAATGGATAAGTAAAATGTGGCGTAGCCACACACTGGAATGTTATTCAGCATTAAAAGAAATGAAGTCCTGATACATGCTACAACATGGACGAACCTTGAAAACATTACGCTAAATGAAAGGAGCCAGACACAAAAGGCCACATAGTATATGATTCCACATATATGAAATGTCCAGAATAGGCAAAGTTATAGAGACAGAAAGTGGATGAGCAGTTGCTTGGTGGGGGTGGGGGTTGGGAGTAATGGGGAGTGACTGCTAATGGGTAGGGGCGTTCTTTTTGAGGTGATGAAAATATTCTAAAATTGTGGTGATGGTTGCACAACTCTGTGAGTATACTAAAAACCACTTAACTGTACACTTTCAATGTCTGCATTGTAGTTCAGTAAAGCTGTTAAAAAGAAGTAGATCTAGGGAAGAGTTTGGAGGTATGTGGAGGGTGTTCTACATGAAGCCACTGGATGTGGGAGGGCCACAGCTACACATCAGGACAGTCCCTTGGTGCCCATCTATGTCCACTACTAGAAGAAGGAAGGTCCACCTGGAGCCTCACAGGGTCCGAGCTGAAGAGCCGGGTCTCCTGGCATCACCTGGGTACCTGAGGAGCCTGAGCTGGAAGGGATGCCCTGGAGTCCGAAGGGGTCTGGATGCTCTCGCTTGTGGCCTGACCAGCACACCTCATGGATCAGTTCCTTTATTCGGGGCGTACGTCTAGGTGTGGCACGTTCAATTCCATTTCTGCAGAAACATGGCTGTGACAAAGCTCTTGCTCTCAAGAAGTCTGTGGTTCTGCTGAGGAGACAGATAAGTACCAGACCGCCCAATCAGGGAGATAAAAGCTCTGCAGGGCGGAAGGACGGAGGGAAGACAAAGGTGACATTTGAGTTGACATTTGAGAGAGGAGCATGAGTTTGTCCGGTTGGGAGTGCCCTGTTTACCTTTCAAATGCCTTCATCCAGTACGATTAAGATGGAAAGAAGTGATATGTTGGGGGGAGGTGAAAAGGAAGAAGATATAGCAAGACCTGAGCCAGTATTTGTGCAATTCGTAACCTTCCTTCCCCAGCACTTAGAGAGAGGCTTCATCTCATTTACTGAGTATCTGCTATCTTCTTAACTCTGTGTGAAGCGTGTGGAATATAGCCATGGATAAAATAGACGCTTTCTGCCGGTACAGAAAAACACTATGACATTTTCTGAGCCATAATATGGGAGGAGAATCAGAATGTAGTTTCACAGGCAGCAAAGATGGAAACCGAAATGTCTTCCAGAAGGTTCACTTATTTATTCAGCAGGTATCTGAGCACCCACTGCACACCAGGGCACTGTAGAGAGAAGAGTTAACAAGACGGATCAGCCCCGGTCTTCTTTATACTCTAATAGGGAAAATAAACATCAATCAAATGATTACAAATATACAATTACAAACTGTGATAAAGGTTATGAGAGAGAGGTATTCAGTATCTCTGTATATTAGAACATTAACTAGGGGGTCTGGCCTGTCTGGGAGGTAAGGAAGGGCTTCTCGGAGGGAGTGGTATTTGAGGATGAGGGAACAGTATTACCCAAAGAAGGAAAAGCACACACAATGGCTCTGAGTCTGGAGGAAGGAGTATTGCTATGGTTGGAGTGGAGGGAACAAGGGTGGGAGTGGTGTGGGTGAACCTGGTAAAATATTCAGGGACCAGACCCCAAGGCCTGCCAAGTCATGGCGACCTTATTCTAAGAGTATCAGAGAAGCATCATGCCAGTATCAACCCACCACTGAAATTGTGGCTCTCAACCTGCACTGCCCCTTAGGGGTCATTTTGGAACTTGGTGGAAACTCTTCTGGTTGTCACAGGGATTCGGATCATATTAGGTATACATTTTATTCATTTCAGGATAGTAATGAGGGCATTGCAAATACTAAATGTCCTAAAAAGATGTTTTGTCTGAGATAAGACTGAGGGAGCCTAGCCATGCTGGGTGGACATGTGCGTCTCAGAAGAGTACACTAAGTTTTCTGGCATGAGAGAGAATCCTACAGACCCTCAAGGCCAGGGCAATTATGGGCTACACGTTGGAAATTCACAGCCCAGTGTCCAATGGAATTAGACTGTGGGCCATCTCAGCCTCAGGTCTACGTGAATAGACTGAGTGAAGAATGACCCAGGGTAACCCAAAATGGTTCACTCCTCTATGTTCTGTTTGAGATCTGTGGGTAGCAGGGGGACACCGGTTTAGTTCCCGAATGCCCCCTTGCCCACCCATGTCCTATTTCCTGGAAGATGGAGAGGTAAGGGCAGCAAAGAACCTCACTGCTAAGGTTGTCTGACACCAAGCCAGTCCTGAACAAGAAATGAATGCCTTGGTTTGCGAGCATAATTCATTCCAGAAACAAACTACTCGTATTTTAAGACATCGCTCATTGGCGTAAAAATGTATTAGAAATGTTTGTTCGTCTTGCGGAACACTCGCAAACCATGTTACTCGCAATCCAAGGTTTTACTGTACTTTCCATTAGTGGTCAAACACATAAAAATAAACACATGAAAACTAAACAAGTTATGGGTTTCATTCCTGATGACTAAAGTGATGTCTCTTCATTGTAGAAACTTTGGACCACAAAGAAAATGGACTCTTCCACTCCCTCTCCCCAGAGATTAAAGTAAAATTTTATGCTGGTTCATCACTGACCTATATAGTGTGGATGTTGTCTTGGGTTTTTTGTTTGTTTGGTTGGTTTTCTTTTTTTTAACAAAATTAGGATACTGTATATATTTCTAAAATGCCTTTTTTGCTTAATACATGATGAATGTTTTCTCGTGTCACTTAATGCTCATCTGCAATTTGGCTTTCAACAGAGTGGTAGCCACTCATGGATGTCCCACGGTCTTTTGAGACCAGCCCCCTCTACTTGATTGTGGCTCAGGAAGCTTCTGGTCCTGCCCAAGTACACAAGGCTGTCATCAGCATCCTTGCAGAGAAGTTCTAATGTACAAATCCATAAACACCTCCTCAGAATAAATGGCAATGACCTTTTACAGAGATAGAAATGAAATGCTTCTTGTCCTTCTGAGCAGGGTGGCATTAAACACTTGTCTAGACAGAAATTCCAAGGAGCCACATGTGATAGTAATCATATTTTAAGTTGGAATAGTATTTTTGGTGTCTGATGATTTGGAAAAGGAACGTCGTTGATGAGCTAGAAAATTCCATGATGCTTTTTTTGTTAGTTTCAAGTATACACATAGTGCTTTTAAATGCCCTTGCATTTAACTCATGGCAACAGCATCTGCATACTTTGGAGAAGAATAGTACCACACAGGTACAAGACCTTATTTATTCAGGCTGCAGAGCATGTGGATTACTTAACCACTGGCAAGAATTTCCCTCCAGGGCACCCCAAAAAGCCCCCCCCCAGATTGGGAACCATTTCCAGAGGAGATGGTCCTGAGGAAAACACCCTGATGGGTCCACCAGGCCAGGGCGGGGCGGGCAGCATGGCTGTGTGCATGGTCTGGTGTAAGCCCAAAGGGTGTCCCACAGATTCTCTGGCATTACAGTGGGCCCTGGGCCCTCCAGGGCCATCCTAGGTCTCTTGGGGGGACTCACTGCGTGGCTGAGTTTACTTAAATTCTTGTGTTTGGGAAGGCCTTCTCTCTGCTCCCTTCCTCCCAGCCCCTCCTCCCTGGCTGGCAGCGCTGGCGCTTTCCTGCTCAGCGCCACTGGACATTCATCTGTTTCCTCCCCCTGCCATCTGCCTCGCTGGGCTGGCCCAGGCGTGCTGCCCGTGGCAGCCTCCCTCTGACCTGCCGCCTGCCACATGCTCGCTTTCTTTGTCACCAGTCTGGCTCAGCGGTTCTCTTGCCCGCTGCTCACCCCCCGACATTCCTCACTGGGGTCCTTAGCAACTCCTGGCACGAGTGGCCTGGCTCAGAGCCTAGCGCTGGCTGCTGATTGCTCAGCGAGCGGCCTTGGGTCTTTCGGAAGGAAAAGGAGAATGCGAGGGAATCCCATCCATGCTCCCGGTGGAAACCGTGAGCAGAGGTGCTTCTCAGCCTCCTGCAGAGACGGCGTTTCACCTGGTGTGTGTTTCAACAGCAGGGCAGTGACATGGCTCTTTCTCTGGAGCAGCCACACCCTTTTTGTTTTGTTTTTTTAATGTTCGGTAGACAGGACAGATTGATAGAGAAAGAGCAAAGTGGGCTGTGGAGGGTTTATACAGATAACCCACAGAAAAGATTGCTGTGAACCCTGAAAAACAGCATCGTCCTCATTTTTATAGATAGATAAAATGGAGTTCCTTCACAAGGGAAAGGGAAGGGGGCAGGGGGAGAGAAATTCATTAAATGCTTGCGGGTACAGAGTAAATTGGAACCTTCTGGAAAGCTGAGAGAACTACTAAATATAGTATGACCTCTCTATACCTTTACTCAACTTCTTCCTCTTAGGTTTTCTTTATTCCCCTAAGAAGGCAGCAGCAATGCTGCTAATATTCATGAGGAAGTGTTTTTTAACTTGTCCTCTCAAATGATAAAAGTGGTACTTAGCTAATAACAATAGCATCTATGACTCATTGAGTTAGCTGACAGCCACTAGGCTAGGTGTCACCTCATTTCCTCCTTGTGATAGGTAGGTCCTGTCATTACCTGCATTTTACTGAGGCACAGAGAGGTTAGTAACTTGTCCAAAGCCACAGAACCATAAATAGTGAAGCTGAGTTTTGAGCCAGGCAGTTTGAGTTCAGATTTTAAGCTCATAAAAGGACAGCTTGGGTCATTTCTTTTTCATTATCAATACGGCATGAGCATTTTCCCCATGTCATTAAACCTTATTTGAAAATGATGTTGTGATAACTGCATACAAGTCCATCATTTAGCTGTACCATAATTTATCCATTGGGCTCCTCAGTGGGCAGGCAGTTAGCAGATCTAAAAGAAGGTGCCATGAGATGTGACAGCAAGTAGTAGTGACAATTTCACCCAAAGATGAAATCAGCCAGAGTGGGGAAAACCCTTCACTGGAGTATTGAAGAGACACAGGATATGAGTAGTATTTTAGAAAATATTTTCACACGTTACCTCTGGGGGTGCTGGGAGGCTTAAGAAGAAACCATTGGTTTATCTTTGTTTTTAACTCATAAGTTCCTCTAGAGAGAACTAAGATTAAAGAGTCTGATCTACTATGTCAGGTGATTTTACATGCAGTTTCCCTTTGTTTGATCCTTCCAGTGACTCTCTGTTATTTGTTTTCCCCTGCTTTTGGTTGAATAGAGGCTGAGAGGTTTTGTAACTTGCCCACGTTTCAAAATATCCATTAAATTCTGAAGCCAGCATCTGAACCTCGGTGTGGCCGAGGCCTAGCCTTTTCTCACTGTGGTGTGCCATCTTTCCACATAGGGCAAGCAGGTTCCCAGGCTAGCCTGCTGTGGCGGACACACCCTAGGGTGACTTCCACTGAGTCACAACTTTGTGTAATTCCCTCCTCTTGACCGTGGGCAGGGCCTGTGACTTGCTTCTAACTAACAGGATATGGCAAAGATGGTGGGATTCATTCCCATGATTATGGTAGTTCTATGCCAAGGTGAAGGGGTGTGGCCGATATAATTAAGTTCCCAAGTTAGTTGATTCCGGTTCATCAAAAGGAGATTATCTCCATATGGGCCGGACTTAATCAGGTGAAAGTCATTAAAAGAGGTACTGGGTCCTTCCCAAAGGGAGAGATACTCCTGCTGGCCCTGAGGAAGTCAACTGCCCTGTTGGGAGAGGGCCTGGCGGAAGGCCATGTGGCAAGCATCAGTGGGTGGTATCTAGAGGCCGAGAGCAGCCCTCAGCTGACAACCAGTAAGATAGTGGGGACCTCAGTCCTATAGCTGCAGGGAGCTGATTTCCACCAACAACCACGTGAGCTTGGATGAGGACCCAGAGTCCCGGATGAAACCCCAGCCTGGCCAGCATCTTGACTGCAGCCCTGTGAGACCCTGAGCAGAGGACTCCTGCCCCGGCTCCTGACCAATGGAAACTGTGAGATGATAAATGCCTCTTGTTGTAAGCAACTTAGTTTGTGCAGCAGGAGATATCGCATATCCCCACAGAAGCCCATGTATCCTGCATCAGGTCTGGCAAGGAAAGATGGGGCAACAGCACTGCACGGGGCAGAAGGCACAATGGCCATTTTTGTAATAACAATAGTTTTTATATGGGCTGTGGTCATATGTCATTGAACTCCTGTGGAGTAAGCCTGCTTGTTGAGTTCTTGCTCTGGGCATTGTGCTGAATGCTTTGTGTGCAAGAACTGGATCATCACTGTGGCATCCCAACGAGGTGTCAGCGTTCCCATTTTACAGATGAGGAAACTGGTGTGGGGTCTTTCCTGCAGCCACTAGGCTTGTAAGAGCTGCCTCCATCTCACAGCTGTCCCTCTCTCCTCCAGGGTCCCTTTCCAGAGCCCTCCTAAAAAACCAAAAATCTAGATTTGAACAATAGCTATGGTTGTACAGTTGTCAAAATTGTCCTTACTTTTTTTTTTTAAATAGATAACATTCACGTGATTAAGATTTTCAAAGTACAAAAAATCCTCCAATTGCCCCTGTCCCTCCCTAGAGGCTGCCAGTTATACCAGTCACTTGTAAATCCTTTGGGGGTGTGTGTGTGTGTGTGTGTGTGTGTGTGTGTGTGTGTGTGTGTGTGTGTGTGTGTGTGTGTGTGTGTGTGTGTGTTCTCCCACCACAGATGGGAGCTTACTTATACTCACTGTTCTGTACTTTTGTTACTTAACTTTCCATCTTTGAGATAATTCTGTATCCATTCAGAATATTGACATTCTCCGCATTCTCTTTAACAGCTGCATTGTGTTTCAGAGAAGGGGTTTACCACAGTACATTTATTTACCCAATCCCCTATTGACAGGCATTTTGGTTATTTTCCATCGTTTGTTACCTCACAGTGCTGTAAAGGATACCCTTATGCATATGATCGTTTTGTGGGGCACAAGAAATTCCTAAAAGTAGAATTCCTGGGCCAAATGCTGCCTGCTCTTGCAAACTTGTTCATCTGTCCTGTAACTCAGATGCTCAAACATCACCTGGTGATCATCTCCCAGACGGTTTCAGGGGTCTTCCATGTCCTTCATCATTGAAAAAGACTCTACTTAGTGTTCCTACAGTAATCAGATTTCCACTGCTCCAGTCTCCCAATTAATTTGAAGATATTAAGAGCCTGGAAACCCTAGGGTATAAGAAGACCTGCGTGACCAGCACGGTTCTTAGACTTTCCCAACATCCATTACAGGGAGTGTTGAAGTCAGCTTAACCTGGAAGCAGAGCTAGAGCTGGAGGTTCTTGTACACCTGGTTTCTTGTGTGAGGGAAGAAGGTAAGGGCAGGAGAAGGAGCTAGATAGACAGAGATGGGTTTTAAAAGTCTGGCCTCAGCCTGATCTTGCAGGGAGCTCTGGAAAGTGAGGTGCTCCCCAGAGGTTCTCATGTTTTGAGGCAATGCAGCTGGGCTTTTGTACCCTTTGTTGGCTACAGACTCCAGGACCTCTGAGCCAGACAGCTGCAAGTCCAAGGGAAATCATTAGAAGGTTGTAGGTGGGAGGAGTTAGCAGCAGGTGCCCCTGCCTCAGCTGGGGAATGGGTGCGCTGGCCTGGTTAAAGGGAGCACAGGTGAGCAGGGCCCGCCTGAGTGCCTGATGGAGTGAGTGCCCGCTTGTCTTCCTCAGGAGCCATTGGAATTGTTTCCCATCTATCTGATCTCTGCTGAGGCTCTAAGCTGATGCACTCAGGGGACATACAAACCTGACTACAGCCTCCTTCTGCCTGCAAAACTGGTTTCTAAGTAATCTGGCGTCCTGTGGGTGTACAATACCAGGCAGTGGCCTGACAGACTGCACAGGACTTTTGTTGTTACTTTTGCTGTCCGCTTAAACTGTCATGTTATGTTTGCAACTCCTATTTGAAACAAGGAGAGGGGAAAACATACTAATATTTACTGAATGAAAAATAAAAGCAATAGGGGGCAAAATTATTTATGTAAACTTTCATGGGACAGTTACAAGCAATGTCATGGTAGTTATAAATAATTTGACTGTATCTGTTTTAACTCCTTGGAAGGACCTAAGACCATAACCACTGGAAAAAGTTCCCTAGAGAACAGGGGTTTGATTTCAGAGAAGGGGCCTCATTGACACATACTGTTGTGAGTGTCACTTGGAAAAGGTAAAAGAAGCAACAGTGACCCTTGTATTGATAATGTGACATTGGTTTTACAGGGATTCCTCGAGTGTCACCATTATTACGCAGTATGTCCCGTTTACTGGCTGCCACTTTGGGCAGAGGACAAACTCGGCACCGTAATGTGCATCCCCTGGGCCTGAGGGGCATCTCCTTGCTGACAATAAGTGTCCTGTCATGGTTCGGGGTGACATTAATCCCCTATTTATAGATGTGATTGTTACTTCAACATATGGTTGTGGTTTAGGGATGAAAAATTGCTTTTCTAATGTAGTGGGTCAAATGGTGCACCCTCCCCCCAAATATATATTATCTTATTTGGAACAAGGGTCTTTCTAGATGTCATTAAGTTAAGGATTTTGAAATAATTATCTGGATGGGCCCTAAATCCAATGACAAGTATTTTTGTGAGTCACAGAGGAGAAGGCCACGGTGATATGCAGATGTGACAGAGATCACAGGGTGGTGGCCATGAGCCCAGGGAGGCAGGGCAGCCACCAGACGCTGGAAGAAGCGAGGACTGGATTCTCTCAGAGTCTCGAGAGAGAGCGCAGGCCTGTCGACACCATGGTCTTAGTCTAGGGATACTGGTTTCAGGCTTCTGGCCTCCTTAACTGTGAAAGAATAAATTTCTGTTGTTCCAAGCCACCAACTTTGTGGGAATTTGTTACAGCAGTCAGAGGAAACTGATACAGCCAACTAAGGACTTTCCATTGTGATCAGACTCTAACAATCTTCCGCATAGGCAGTTCATGTTTTCTCCTTTTAGAAGTGCTTTGCTCATTTCCAGGAATGAAACTTCAGAGAGGTGACAGCCGCCCTTTGCCACCGTGGTTGGCAATTGCATCTCCATCTTTATTTTAGTATATCTTTTTCCTTGATGGCTTTTTCAAAGAAAGAGGCAATCTTTGCATTTCTGCTGAAAACAAGCGGAAATAGCAAGATGGCAAACACGAAGAGAACATCAGAGGGTCATTCTCAGGCGGCAGGTTGGCGGCAAAAGATGAAAACTGCATTGCAAAGAAGCCCTGCTTCTGGCCTACAGGTACTGAATCAAGTGTCCCCAATTCCTGCAAATCCATCACACTGCCAAATCTTACAGCATTCCAGCAGAATCTTTAAAGATAACTGCAGCTCAAAAAAAAAATGTATATGAAGGTGGTCAAGTCAGCCCTGCTTAATCTGCTTGTGAGATATAGTTGCTATTTTCTTAAATGTTAGGAGAAGTGCCTGATTGGTTTAAGTCTCCAAATTGTATATGTACACTTTTGTAACTTTTTATTTATAAGTCATTCCAGATTTACAGAAACGTTGCAGGAATAGTACAAAGAACTCCTCATACGCTATTCCCCCAGGTTCTCCGATTGTTAACATTTTGCTACATTGGTTTAATCCTTTTCCATTTATATACTTTTTTTTTTCTCTGAACCATTTGAGAGTAAACTTCAGACATAATGCCCTTTTGTCCAGCAGTAATCTGTGTGCATGTCCTAAGCAGGGTCTTCTCTTACATGTCTGTGGTACAATTACCTAAATCAGGAAATCGATGACACCAGTGCCATTACCTAATCTACCAGCCTTATTCAGATTTCACCAGTTGATCCACTAGTGTCTTTTTTCTGGTCTAGGATCCCATTGTGGTCACACGTTACTTTCAGTTGTCATGTCTCTTTGATCTCTTTCAATCTGGAACAGCTAGTCAGTCTTTCTAGTTTTTCATGACCTTGGCATTCATGAAGAGCCTGGGACAGAACAGCTCCATCATTGGATAATAAAGTTGGCTTGGGGGGGGGGCCTCTGATTCTCAGCATATTGTAGCTACGGTGGAGGCAAAAGAAAAAGAAAACATGTTTGGATTCTGGCACAGCTCATTTCCATTTTAGTGCTTTTGTTTTCACAGAAGTCCCTTTTGCTAACTTCCTATGTGAAGTTAATAGTTCAAATTAAGCTTGACTGAATGTCCTGTTTTAAACAGAAAACCAAGCTTAGCTCAAATGTTACAGCCTTGGGACAATGGCTACAAGTTATTGAGGCCTTGTCACCGACCAAGTCCTGTTCTATGAACTTGACATGAGTTACCTCATTTAATCCTCATAGCAGCTCTATGACTTAGGTACTATTATTTTTCACATTTTTTGCCAAGCATCTGAATTCATGGTAATTATGTAGTCAGATGTTGCCATACAGGGGTTAACTTGATGGTAGAGAGAGTTAGCCGTTAACCAAAAACTCATGCTCCGTCCTCTTTCACAGCGAGGGCTTGTTTGGTTCACTGCTGTGCAGACATTTCCTGCAGCCTTTGTGTGTAAGTGTGGCCATGCGACTCGTTCTTATCAGTGGAAGGAGAGTAGAAGTGGTATTTGCCATTTTCTGTCGGAGGCCTTTAAGAGGCAGGATTCTCTACTCTTTCTGGCAGTTGTGTGCAGAGGACTCTAGGACCTTATTTTTTCATATTTAAAAATAAGGAAACAGAAACAAACCCCGGTCTAGAGACTGCCTCTGAAGGGCCTTCCCCAGTCGCCTGTTTAAAGTAGCCCCCTAACTCCACCCTAACAGCCCTTCCCCCCATCACCGTATCCTATTGCCCAGTTCTTATTTCTTCACTTCTCTAGCCAAAATCACCTTGTTCACTTGTTACTCATTTATGGTGGGTCTTTACCACCAGGATCTGGACGGCAGTGGGGCAGCGACCTTTCTGTCTGGGCCACCACGGGGTGCCTATTTCCTAACAGGGTGCTTGGAACGCAGAAAGCACTCATGATGTTTTTTGAATGAATGAATGAATGAATGCAAGCATATTTTCTTTGCCACAGTCTCTGGTAATAGCACTGCTTTCAAAAAAGTCAGTCTGGATGAAGTGCTTGAATGACTGGGCTCCTCCTCAGAAGACACAATAATGCCGTCTCAGGAGGTGCCTGCTGGGGGGGGTGAGGTGTAGGCCCAGCTGTGGGAAGGGTCCCTCCGCCAGGCCCAGAATGTGCACTGGGGCATCTCCCTTCAGGCCTGCACGCCAGGAAGCAAGGAATCTCTGGGCAGAGCAAGGAGAAGGCTGAGAGGAGGTGCAGGTGGGGACCACAGCAAGGGGAGTGTGGGATGCCCAACCCAGCGTTTCTGATAAAGATACAGTTTCTGCACTCGCTGCCAGCGTGAGAACACCTTTCTTTTGTGTTTGGTTGAGTTGACAGGTTTCCACTGACGCACACTGTCAAAACAGTCGGTTCCTATGCCAAGGCAAACAGAGACAAGCCGAGGGACGAGAGAAGGGTCTGTCAGTTTGTCAAGCTCTTAGGACATGGTTCCTAATTTAAAGCAACACCAGAAAACACTGAATAGTGGCATGACTGTGTTGGATTAAAGGCTAAAGGAATCCAGTGCCAGACGTGGCCAGCTCACTTTTGGATTTCTGTTTCTGGCTCAGGAACTAACCCTTTGGTGTGGTCCTAGTTATGGCTGTTTACCTGGCCAAGGCTACCTCAAGTCACTTTGTCAGATATTTCTGTAGTGCCTACTCTGTCCCAGCCCTGTGCCAGCTGCTGGGGGTGCAGTGGTGAACAAGGCAGGCCTGCCCCTCCTCTGTGGGCTGGAAATCTGCACACTAAGCAGGTGTGGTGTTTCATCACCTCTAGGGCACCATTGTTTTAGGCACTGCTAAGAAGGGAAGGAAAGGAGAGAGGGAGGAAGGAAGGAGGGACGGAAGGCAATGTTTTGTTATATGATCATATGTCACAAATCTCTCTTATTTAAAACTTTTATTTGAGGATTACGGAAAGAGATCTTTCAGACTTAATTAAATGGAGATGTTATGTATTCTTGTGAATACATATAAAGGAAAATTGATGAAGGAAAATAAAGATATTCTTAAAATGGATGTACAGTCCGAGCCCTCCTTTTCTAAGTTCTTTTCTTTAAAATGTCTTTTTACACACACACTGTCGTCCCCTGTGCCATCCGGACTGTAAGCAATACAATATTCCTTAGAAGATTCCATCAAAAAATGAAAAGCCACCGGGGCTGGGCTCGTACGCCTGCTTCGGGAACGACGCTAAACATGCCTGATTTGCCATCTCACTATTTTAGTCCCACAAAACCTCTGGCTCCCAGGGCTTCAAAGCGTGCTCCGCTCTTGCTCCAGGATTTTCTTCCATGCTGCTGCCACCCATTCTGCCAGTTTTGATGCTGGCACGTTGAATGTTGGCACACGGCAGGCAGGTGACTACTCCACAACTGCTGTGTGGTCCGGCCTGCAGCAGTCGTTGAAGATACCCCTGCTTTGAGGGAAGTAAAAATGTGCAAGAATGAGCATCTTTGAATCAGTGAAGTGTGGTTAGTGCAAGGGTGCTGAGCATCACGAAGGAGGAAACAGAAGGAGCTGTGAGCACAGATAACGGGTCCCGCCTAGGCTGTGGGTAAGACTCCTCCAGGCTGAGATCTGAGGATGGGAAGGGGCAAAGCAGGAGGAAAAGTTGGGAAGAGTTATCTGAAAGAGGGAACAGCCTATGCAAAGGCCCAGAGCTGAGAGAGAAGGGAGAGGGTTTGGAAATTTCTTGGTGAGCTCACAAAATGGGCTTTTTGGTACCGGTGGAGGGTGGGAGAGCTCTTAGCCACGGAAGTCAATCAGTAGTGGTTCTGTTAGGCTTTGACAACTTCATCATTGTCAGGTGTCTTACAGGAACTGCTGGAGGAATGCATGATGCAGTGAGCATGGTAACTTATCCATTTCATCTAGGTCTTCCACTAAAGGCGTTTTATAGGTCTAGCGTTTTATTTTTGAGATGTCATATTATTACACAAATATGATTAGAGCAATATTAACATAATTAGATCCAAAAAAGTATTTAAAAAAACCCAAAATTCACCCACGGCCCACCATTGCATAAAGTCCACAAATGTTGCAGTTGGGGCCTCGTGTAAGTGTATATATAGGAGAGGTTTGCAGGGCTGTAATCCTACTGATTACAGTCCTGGATTCTGCTTCCCACTTATTTTCTATATCATAAAATTTAGTATTTAGTAACATGGCTCTTGCTGTAAAACCTTTATAATTGTGCAATCATCCAAGAGGATATTCTTTAATAACCATTCACTTTGGAACATGTAGGTTGTCTTTGAGCTTTTAGCTACTATAAATGATATTACACTGAACGTTTGCAGGGGTCGGCAAGCAATAGCCTGCCATCCAAATTCAGCCTGCCAGCTGTTTGTTTTAATGTGTTGGTACACAGCCAAGCCCACTCATTCAGGGATTGCATATAACTGCTCTCACATTATGCAGCAGAGTTAAGTAGTTGCCATAGCGATTGTATGGCCCTCAAACCCTAAATTATTTACTCTCTGGTTCTTTACCAAAAAAAATTTGCCAATCCTTTTTTTTTTTTTTGGTAGTGTGCAGGAAAACTTTCTTCTGACTAGGGTTATTTTCGTTAAGATAAATTCTGAGAGATGGGATTATTCAGTCATAGGATATGGATGTTATTTTATTGCTTTCAAAATAATTTCTAATTTACAGCATGAATATGGTTCATAGGGGTAGTGACATGCGATGAAAACAAATGAATGAACCAATTAATTGACCATTATAAGATTATAATAATTAGAAGCTATTATAAAGCCACTTTGTACTCGGAGGTTTCTAATTTACATTTCCCTTATAACCCCTCTGGTAGCACCCAATTCTTTTCATTCAGAGCATTTCTCACAGTTCTTAATTGTATTAGTGTAAAGCCACCTGCTGTAACAAATTAACCCTCAAATATCAGTGGTTTAACACAGTGGCCTTTCCCCTTCCTTGTTCCCTGGCCAGGTGCCACTTCTCAGCCACAGCCCTATAATTTGGAAGGAAGAGCACAGATTTTGGTATCACTTAGCTGTCTCTGCTGTAATTATTGTTTTTAAATTTTAAATTGCTTTAAAAATAGGTAACATAGGGCCGGCCGAGTGGCACGATGGTTAAGAACTGGCTTGGGACGCCAGAAGGCCCCCACATATGAGGGCCAGTGACACTGCCCTCCACAGCTAAGATGCTGAACAACAGCTCAACCTGGAGCTGGGCTGCTGTGAGTTGCCGGCGACGGCATAGGCTGCAGCCCCTGCTGCAGTGGGCTGCCATGGGCTACCGTGTGTGGCCAGCGGCCAGCGTGAGCAGCCAGCAGCCGCTGTGAGCGGCCGTCCAGAAGCCGGCGAGTGATGTGCCTCTCCCGGGAAGAGCGCAATGATGGTGCCAACTTGGGCCAGTGAAGCAACGTCCTCCACAACTAGACTGAAGAACAAAAGGACAGAAACTTATCTGTTCCCCTTCCCCCAATTCCCCAGCACTGTTTCCATCCCCCAATTCCCCAATAAAAATCTTTAAAAAAAAAAAATAGGTAATATATAAAATATATATTCTGTATACAATATTATATAATAGATAATAGTTTTAACTTATATAGCACATATAATAGTATATATTCACATGGTCAATTCAAAATTCACAAATCCTAAAAGGATAAACTTTTTTTTCTCCACACCTCGTTTGCCTGACACCCTTCCCTGGTGGCAGCATTGTTTCTGTGGTAAACATATACTCACTGTTCCGTACCTTGCTTTTTAAAGTTTTTATTATGGGAAATTTTCAACATAAGCACATTGTGAATGTTATAATGACCCCACACCTACTTATCACCCAGTTATAACAGTTATCCACACATGACCAATCTTGTTTCATCTATTTCTTTCATCTATCCCGTGGATTATTTTGAAGCAAATCCTAGACTCCTTTTTCAGTATGCATTCTTTTTAATTATGACTGTTATTGTTTTATATTATATTATATATTTACATTACTATTGTCACACCTTAAAAAACTAACAATTACTTAACATCATCAAATATCCTGTCCAGGTTTCCCCAGGGGTGTGTGTGTGTGTGTGTGTCTTTAAACTGTTGGTTTGTTTAAATCAGGGTTCAAACAAAAACCAAACATTGTATTTCATTCATATATTTCTCAAGTCTCTTTTAATCTTAGGGTTCCTGCCCCTCCTTTCTTTTCCTTATAGTTTATTTCTTGAATAAATTTGATCATTCATTCCTAGAGTTCCTTCCCACTGAGTAGAGGTGTCTGAATGCATTCCTGTGGTGTCATTAAGTTCTCCAGTTCCGAGTATTTCCTACATATTGGAGATTAGATCTAGAGGTTCATTGGGTTCAGATTTGTTTATTTGTTGCAGGACCACTTCCTGGGTGGTGGTGTGTATTTCCATCAGGAGGTACGTGATGTCTGGTTATCTCTGTTTTCATGCTGTTAGGATTTCTCAGTAGACTCAGGTGTTGTCAGCCTGGTCCCTCCATTGTAAAGGGGGCACCTTACTTTTTTTTCGATGATTTTTACATTGCTCTTTTCATTTAACAGTACATAGTCGAAGTCATAGCATGGGATTCTCTACTTCATAATTATTTATTCTTTCCTGGATTATTGTCTGCCCCTTAACTGTCATGGGGGCTGGGGACCTGTTTCAGAGTCTATTTCTAGGGAACTCCCCCACGCCCCCTTCCTAATGACCAACCTAAGCTTTCTTGGTTCAATTTTCCTTCTTAACTTTGTGTTGACTTTGCAAGTTTGCACCTTCTTTGTTGCTCTTCATACTGATATTTCAACGCTGCACTCATAGTTCCTAGTTGGTGCAAATCTCTGCTCTTTCCTTCATCTTTGATATTTCTTTTATTGCCTTCTTACTTTAAGAAGAGGTAAAATACAAATTACTAAAATAATCAATGTTCAAATTGCACAGACCATCTGCCCCTGAACAGATGTCCACTTTAAGTCAATACCATTCTTTATTCCTTGGGGCCAAGGGAAAAGGTGAGGAAAAACAAAGGCCAAGCACTGCTAGGAGGGCCCTCTCCACTGGGAAGGAAAGGAAGGCTGATGAGGTGGCGGCTTCTGTTTAGTTTCTAAATCGCATGCAGAAAGAGACTCCTTCCAGAAAATCCAGTTCAGGAGGAAGAAATGGTACCTCAAGAATGTTATGAGGCCTGCAGATTTGTTTACCGTAATAAAATTGTTCCATACACCCGATGAGGGTTTTATTTTGCATTTAACACATGTAGAGCATGTAATATGTGCCAGGTGCTGTGGTTAGTGCTTTTTAGGTATTATCTCAGATGAAATAGCCCTCTAAGTGGGGTATTATTTGTCATCTCCACTTTCCAGAAAACTTAAGCTTTGGGAGGTTATGTAGCTTTTACAGGTCACAGAAGCTAGTAAAAGGCAGTGGGATTCCCATGGCTTGAGTGAGATCTAGGATAAGTCACCTAATCGCTGTGTGCCTCAGTTTCCTCATCTGTAAAATGGGGAAGATGCTATTACCTGGTCCCAAGGGTTGCTGTGCAGATCCTACATGATATATTTGAGCTCTGAATGAATGTTAGTTATTGCTTTCTTACCTCCTTTCAGTGTCCTAGTGAGATCTTTCATCTTTAACCGTTTCCTCAGAAATCAGTTGGACCTGTTCTTAGTAGTCATTATAGTTGTATTTCCTATACGGTCTTCATCCTCTTTGCCCCTTTACATGTCCCCACCTTATTTCTATGAGTCTGCAGTGGTCCTTTTGATAGGAACATTAGATTAGCACAGATCAGTGTCTGAATGAGGAGAGAACCCACCCTCATTCAGGGCATTGCAGATGTTTTATTTTTCCTTTAACTATCAAGCGTGGAGCATGTAATACGTGCCAGGCTCGTGTTTTTCGCCTAGCAGAGAGGCATCTAGGTGAAGGGGAACAAACACAGAGTTGGCTTTTGCCTCTGCTACCCGTCCTCTGAGTAACCCTGGGTGAATCATGCCTGTTTTCTTGGTCTCATTCCTGTGAAGTAGAAGGGAAATTTCAATGTCCTAGTAATTCTATATATATGTGTGTGCACACTCATATATGAATGTAGAGGGAGGGTCAGCATATGAATTGTTCGGCAAGTTCGGAAAAACCTGGGCACTGGTGTGGATGAACTGTGAGTATTGGGGGCTGTGCCATTCCTACATCAGGGGCTTTTCTGGAAGGTTTTTCTATTGTTATCAAGAAATTCCAGGGCAGAGAAAGTCAGAGCTCAGAATAAAGCCTGTGGAAATGCCGCAGGGAGGTTTTTATGTAGAGTAGTGAGGGTGGGACCTCTGAATTTCATCTTATCTCCATCACCTCTCACTCTGTGGCTCGACAGTATCATCAGACCATCTCTATGCAGATGTCTTTTGTTTTTTGGTTTTAGTTTTTTGGTACAGCTTTGTTGAGATACAATTCACATTCCATACAGTTCATCCATTTAAAGTACACAATTCAGTGCCTTTTAGTGTATTTACACAGTATGTGCCACCATCACCACAGTCAATCTTACAACTTCTAGAACAGTGATGTGCATTTTGATGAATGCATAGAATCATGTATCTGTCACCATAGTGTGATGTAGACCAGCCTCATCACCCCCCACAATTTCCCTGTGCTGTTGTCATTTTGTGGTCAACCCCTCTCCCCACCTCATAACCCCTTTGCCTTCCCATATAAATTTTAGAATCGGCTTGTCAATATCTACCCAAAAAGCTTGTGGCAATTTGATTGGGGTTGTGTTGAACCTGTATATCAATTTGGGGAGAATTGACATGTTAACAATATTGCATCGTCGAATCCCTCGTATGTTGTACCTTTCCTTTCATTTAGGTCTTCTTTGATTTCTTTCATCAGTATCTTATAGTTTTCAGCATACTACAAAGTTAGATTTAAACCTAGTAAATATTTCCTCCCCCTTTTTTTTTTTGGCTGCTCCTGTAAATAGTCTTATCTGTTTCTAATGTTTCATTTTAGTTATGGATTGCTATATATGGAAACACAGTTGATTTGTGTATATTGATCTTGCAACCTATGATATTCCTAAAGTTGTTTATTAGTTCTAGGATCTTGTTCTGTAGATTCTTTGGGATTTTCTACATAGGTAATCATGTTGTCTACAAATAAAGTTTTGTTTCAGGCCGACTGAGTGGCTCAGTTAATTAAGAGCTTGCTCAAGAGTGCGAGCTCTGAGCAACAGTGTTGCCGGTTCAATTCCTGGCCCAAGCTGAGCTGCTGTTGAGCTGCCAACAGGTGGCAGAATGGCTCAGCTAAAAAACAGAAAAAAAGAATTTTGTTTCTTCCTTTTCAATCTATATGCCTTTCATTTCTTTTTCTTACCTTATTGCAACTTGCAGAGGTATGTTGAATGGGAGTGGTGAGAGAGGACATCCTTTGTTCCCTAGCTTAGGGGGGAAAGCATGCAGTCTCACCACTAAGTATGACGTTAGCTGTAGATGTTTTTGTAGCTGTCCTACATTAGGTTAAGGACGTCCCTGCTATCCTAATTTGCTAAAAGTTTTTTTAATCAAGAATGGATATTGAATTTTGTGAAATGCTTTTTCCACATCAATTGATGCAGAAAACTAATATTTGGTTTCTCTCCTTTAGTCTGTTCATATGGTGCATCCATTAATTTTTAAATGTTGAACCAGCCATGTGTTCCTGGAATAAGCTTTAGTTACTTGTTGTGCAGTGTGTGTGTGTGTGTGTGTGTGTGTGTGTGTGTGTGTGTGTGTGTGTATGGTTGGATTTGATATGCTAATATTTTGTCAAGGGTTTTTGATAGCCTGAAGAGAATTTATCCATAAACTTACTACTGACCCAGCCTACTTTCAGTCCTTCCCTTCAAGACCTTCACATACTAAGAGTCTAGTGTGGAGTATTCTGAATCCTTGCTTCTTTCTTCTTCCTGTGATTGCTGTGCTTCTTAGCTTTGCCTGTTTCTCCATTCTTCTCTCATGTTAGAAAAACATGAAGTTACAAAACTCAATTCAGAAACAGGATTTAGGAAGAAGCATTGAACCCAGCAGCTAGATTGAAGTGGATTTGTTTCACCTTATTGAGGTGCTGCCAAATGCCGCCCCCACCCCCACCCCCGCACACACACACCATGGCCCTGGGAGGACAGTGAGTTTGTGTTGGGTTATCTGAGTGGTGCAGCGCCCGTTACCAGGTGCATGAGAGGAGGTTTTGTTTAGGAACCTTTTGTTCATGGCTCCTTCACTTTCATGTCTTCCCCACTTCCTCCAAAGGCAACCGGACCAGGACAGAAGCAGGGCTGCTTCCTGGGGACTGAAAGGCCCTCTTTGTCTCACCACCAGGCCTGTAGCAGCAGCCAGGAGGCTCCAGGGCGGGTCTGCAGGCCCAGTGAGGGCAAATTCAGGGAGTGCCCGGGCTCCAGCCTTACCAGGTCATTTTTCATAAACGAAGGCCAAGGGGGTGAGGAACTTTCTGAAGGGAGGTCTTTGTTTTCACCTGGCCCTCAGGTGACTCAGAAGTGAGAGAGCCAAGGAGAGTGCAGGCATCAGAGAAGGGCCTGTTCAACGCCTGCTTCCTGAAATGACCTCACTGAAACTGGGGGCGCAGGTCACAACTCGTGTGTGTGCGGTTGAACGGTTGAACGGAGGACAAGGTAGCGGGAGGAGGGAGGACGGAGGAAGAAGGGGTCGAGGTGTCCACACCACAGGCCCCCCCCCGCTGTCTTGCCTGTCGGAAGGGGCTGGTTAACCACGGCCGACTTTCTGCTCCCTGGACGCAGGGGCAGCCAGAGGGCAGGCGGGGGAGGTCCTGGCTGGGAAGTTATTCTCCAGAGCTGGGTCGACAGCAGGAGAGGGGGACAGCTAATGGCCTGCAGAAAGGGTGAGGCCTGGCCTGGTGCATTTTTTAATCATGGTTTTGTATGTGGCAATACAGATGGAATTGCCAGCTGCTTTTGAGCATGCTGTCAGCAGCCTGAGGAATCTGAGGCAGCTACCTCCCTACCAAGTATTGAGGGGAGTTTCCTGTTGGCTCCCCGCCATCCACGTGGACCCCGTGATGGGGGGGCTTGCTCCCCACAGTACCGTGTAGCCTTGACTCCTGAAGGCCACCCTGGGGCATCCGTGCTACCTGCTGCCCTCCTCTCACCTGTCTCCTGCCCGTCCCTTAGGCTGGTGTTTCATTCTAGTCCTCAGAACCTTGCTAGGATGGACACGGCCTCCTCCTCCTCCTCCTCCTCTGAGCCTCTTGTCCGCCATCTCCAGTCTGCCTGCAGATTAATTTTCCAAAAGTGCGGTTCTGCCTAAGGCTCTTTTCGGCTCCATAGCCTTCACTGGCTGCCCATTGTCCACCAATAATGTCTCCTTTCTCAGCCGAGAGTCCAACGTCCCACTGCTCCCTGCCAGCTGTCTTCCCATCATGCCCCTTTACACACGTGAGGGGTTTGCCTAAAATGGACAGCTCACCGGTTCCCAAATCTGCCCTGTGTCCTTCCACCCCGATGCCTTCTTTGGCCGTGTCCGCTCTGCTGGAAGCCTCCATTTTCCGTTCTCTGTATGTTCAAATTCTACCTCCTGCAAAGTCCACACAAGGGCCACATCTGTGCTTCACGGTGGACGTGCCTGGCCGCCTCTCTCCTCCAAGCATCCTTCCTTATAAATTGTACCTCTCTGACAGTGCTCGTATTTATCCCCCATTTTCTTTTAAAGTACTTGTGTCTGGGTCTGAAATGCCTTACCCTTTAGGATAGGCCTATGTCTAAGCAGTCCTTATATTGTGCTCAACTCCCGGTGACAACTCGCTGCGCGTAGAAGAATCACTGTTTAAGTCAGTGGTTCTCAACCTTCCTAATGCCGCGACCCCTTAATACAGTTCTTCATGTTGTGGTGACTCCCAACCATAAAATTATTTTCGTTGCTACTCTATAACTGTAATTTTGCTACTGTTATGAATCATAATGTAAATATCTTTTTGTTTTCCGATGGTCTTAGGCAACCCCTGTGAAAGGGTCATTCGACCCCCAAAGGGGTCGCAACCCACAGGTTGAGAACCGCTGGTTTAAGTGCTACTTTGTGCTGAGCGCATCTCAAACATCGTCCCATGTTACTCTTCCCGGCATACCTCTGAAAGTTTTAATACCTAACGTTTGTTGGGTGTTTACTAGAGTAGTACCAGGCTATTCTAAATGTCTTGCCCAAATCAGCTCCTTTAACCCTCACATCAACTCGGTGTGCTAGGTTTTATTATCCCCATTTTAAAGATGAGGAAACTGAGGTCCAGGGAGGATAACTGGCCCGCTAACAATTGTGTTTGTGAAATGACTGTTTGACCTATGGAGTTGCTACCCATGCTTTATTGCTCCCCTTCAGCCTGACTTATTCTGATTGGAGGCCAGCCTTTGGCCAATAATCAGACGTCCTTCTCCGCTCCTCCCTGGGTACCATATGACAACCACGCATCCTTCACCACTGTGGTTTTTCCATCAGTGACACATGCTTACAATCCCTTAATGGTTTTTGTGAGCTTGTTTTTTTGTTGTTGTTGTTGGTTTTTTTTTACTCTCAGAATGATTTCTTCTTCCCCAGGCTGGCACAGATTTGGCATTCTGCTGCCTGGGTTTTTAATCAAGGCATCTCACACCCACATTCTCAAATTCAGCAGCAAGTACCCAAGGCTGGATGCCAGGCGTCCTGCTGGGGCTGGCCCCACAGCTTCTCCATGTATTTACTTCCCCGGGATAGTGGCCAAAATACTGAGCAGCAGAACTATTTCTCCTGCATCAGGGTTTCCTTGGGATTGTCTTTGGCAAGGTGGAAACCAAGGTAGCCTCGTATCACTAGTGCTAAGCTCCGCGTGGGTGGGAATGTGGTAGGTACTCAAGAAATAATCACTGAATGAATAGCTTTATTCTTCTTTCTCCTTTCAAAACTAGGGTTGCCTAACTGGGAAACCTGGAATATTCTGAAAAAAAAGATGTATCAGTTAGCTTTCGCTGCAGGACAAATAGTCATAAAACCTGGATGGCATACAAGTGTTTATTATTCACATGATTGAAGTCAGCTGGGGTTAGCTCTGCTAATCATGAACTTCCATGTCTTTCTTCCACGTCTGGGGATTGACTTCTGTCATCTGATCTGGGCTGGGGTCAGCTGAGGTAACTGGAGTGACTCAGCATTGCCCACATGTCTTGCATGCTTCTGTGACCAGCGGGCTACTAGCTTAAGTCGAGAAAAGTGGGAGGCTGGCGCAGTCCCAAAGCACACATTAGGCAGTATGCGCTCGCCACTCCAAAGGGCCTACCTGTACTGCAGTGCTGCGGAGAGAGTTGCCACATTTAATTTAAAGAAAATCAATATGTAGGTATACTTGGTAACAGGATGCTCTTTTCAAATGACATCTTACCAGGAAGCATCAATAAATGGCTCTTCCAAGCTGAGCTGCTCAGGGGTGGGGCCGAGAAAACGCCAAGGCAACAGTTCTTGTCTTCCTCCTTCTCTCTCTTAGATTCCACGGCTACCGGGAAGCCCAAACCAAGAGCTCTCAAAATGCCTCTGACTGTCACTGGCATTTTTCATTTAACTAAAGCAAGCTCGGGGCCTCCAGGCTCGGCAGTTTTCGCCCCGTCGGAGCTGCTCATCTGCGGATGAGTCAGGATGAACATCTACTCAGTGATTCAGGGTGGAGTTGGGGGTTTGAGCCATTCTCTAGTCATCTCCACCACAGCTGTTTCATTATATAATACTTAGTGACAGTGTGCAGAGGCGACAGCTGCATTTCAGCCCCAAGAGCATCTCCTGTGAGGGGACATTTTTAAGCCAGAGTCCCAGGTGCGGGTCGCAGATGTTTTCTCTCACCTGGGCTCATCACTGTCCTCTGGACAGATCTCAGCTTCCCTGTGCAAAACATCAAAATATGAAACTCAGAACAATTCATGTGCTACTTTCAAAATAGACCAAGCGGGACCTTCTTTTGTTCAAGTACCCGCTCCAGCTTCTACAGTTGCATATCATATTACCCCAGAATGCAGCGGCGTAAAACAACCACTTCTTATGCTCACAAATTCTGTGGGTCAGGAATTTGGGCAGGGCACAGTAAAGCGGGTTTGTCTTTGCTCTTGCAATGACTGGGCCTCAGCTGGGTAGACGTGAAAGCTGGGGCTGGCATGGGCTGAAGGCTCACCTGCTCACATGTCACAGTTGATGCTTACTATTGGCTGGGACCCTTAACTGAGACTGTTGGCTGGACACCTACATGTGGCCACTCCGAGTGATCTTTGCTTCCTGGTAACATGGTGGGAGGGTCCAACGGTGAGCATCGCAAAACAGAGGGCCAGAAGGAAGTTGTATGGAGGCCTATGCCCTAGCCGTGGGAGTCACACAGTGTCACTTCCACCACATTCTGGGCAGCCACTGAGGCTGCCCAGGTTCAAGGAGGGGAGAAACCGATTCTGCTTCTTGATGGGGAGCAGCAGGGCTTTGGAACCGCGTGTGAGACTGGAAGTGTGGCTGTGGCCATTGTGAGGCAACGTAGCCAGCCCCATGCACTATCAGGGTGTTGGATGTTCTTTCTATACCTCCTTACTGAGGCCAAGGGGATCAGAACATCTGGCCATTTAAGCTGCTTTTTTTTTTTTTTTTTTAAGATTTTATTGGGGAATTGGGGAAGGGGAACAGCCAAATTGTTGTCCTTCAATCTTAGTTATGGAGGGCGCAGCTAGCTCAGCTCCAGTTTCAGTCACCATCCAGTCGCCCATCGGCAGCTTGCGGCCACTCAGTTCAAGGTGCCGTGTTCAATCTTAGTTGCAGATGGGTGTAGCCCACCATCCCATGCAGGAGTCGAACCGGCACCCTTGTTGTTAGGAGCATGTACTCTCACCAGCTGAGCCGTCCTGCCACCTGTTGGCAGCTCAGCTCAAGCACAGCATCACTGGCCTATGTGGAAATCAAACCAGCGACCCCATTGCTTAGAGCTCACGCTCTTAACCAACTGAGCCACTCGGCCGGCCCCATTAGCTTCTTACGTGTCTCACCACCACCGCCCCCAACACACATAGATCATTGAGTCCTTTGAGGAAGCTTTACAGTTAGGGCTTTGCTGCGGAATTCATCTGCCTAGTCCCACAGCTTGGAGGCCAAAAAAAAAAAAAAAAAAAAAAAA
>NW_017732287.1:385363-394786 GCF_001890085.2 Hipposideros armiger | reverse complement strand
ACTCATGGCAGCCCAGCTCCAGGTTGAGCTGTTGTTCAGCATCTTAGCTGTGGAGGGCAGTGTCACTGGCCCTCATATGTGGGATCCGAACAGGGGCCCTCTGGCGTCCCAAGCGAGTTCTTAACCATCGCGCCACTCGGCCGGTCCCAAGCACAGCACTTTTTATAAGTATTAACTGACTTTATCACCATAACATCCTTATAACTATCATCTCTATTATCTGGATGAGGAAATTGAGGCATGAAAAAGCAAGGCTACACAACTGGAAAGGGACACTAGCCATTGATCTGAGGCAGTTGCACCAAAGTCAAACTGCCTCTTGGAAATAAAATTGAATTTACATAGAACAGAACCTACGGCCGGAGCATCCACAGTGTCTGCGGAAGGTCGCCAGCCTCTCTGGACGCTATGAACAGCCATTCCTAGAAGCCCAATACTTACTCCAAGGAGGGAGAAAGGTGTGGTCCAGCTGAGGAGGACAAGCACTCAGTGAGTTCTTTTACTGAGTGGTTGCTTTGTGAGATCCAGTGAGGCCCAGACCCTGTCTGGATCTACAAAGACATTTTTTCTCATGTGGGGCATGAGACTGGAAAGGGAAGTAGCAGATGCTAGAAAAGGATGGGGGGGTGAAAGCTAGAAAAGGATGGGGGGAGAAGGGAGAGACCCCTTCAACCTGAGGAACACAGGGCAAAGAATGCTCTGTGGAAGGTCGGGAACTATATAATACGGTAGCCACTAGCCACATATGGCAATTTAAATTTAAATTAATTAAAATTAAGAATTCAATTCCTCGGTGGCACCAGCCACATTTCAAATGCTCAGTGGCCACACGTGGTCGTTGGTACCATATTGCACAGCACAGGTGGAAAACATTTCCATCATCACAGAAACTTCTTTTGGATATTGCTAGTCCAGAAGAAGGACTTTGGCAGAGGGAGTGGAAGTAAAGGATGGAGAATGGTCATTAGGCTGCTTCAGTCTGGACATGGGGTGTGCGTGGGGAAGTAGAAGGCAACATTGGAAAGGGAGCTGGAAGCTGTTCTTCGGTGCGACTTGCAAGCCTCATGTGTATTAGATCTCTCTAGCGTTTAAAATAGCACCCTCAGTCATGGTATGAAGGAATCCTCATCAGATCATGAATGTCTCACGTGTCTGTCATTCCCGTGGCCTCATATTCTAAGGAAGCTGCCCGTATGTGGCTTCACCTGACCCTGGATCAAACTGGCTGGAACAGAAGACTGAATTGTCAGGTTGTCAGTAGGACATAGGGAGGCCCAAGGCCTGTGAGGTGGCCTGAATCCATGAGGCGATGGGTTAATAGGGGTGCTCCCTGTGCGGAGTGTGATATGAGAGGGGCTCCGGACCGGAACACATGGCGGGGACTAGAGAGAAGCCTGCTCACCTGTGGGCTGTGCCCTGAGCGGTGAGGAATGCCAACCAGCTCTCCCAAGACCTGCCTGAGGTGCTGAGGTGGCTCCCCGTGCTCCTGACAGGGTGAGGGCATGGCCTGCTCCCTGCAGCCTCCGAGTCCAGCTGCCCTGGAGCACCTGCCTTGCCTTGAATTTCCCTTCATTTCCTCACCTCAGTACCAACCAGGTACTCACATCAAGGTGAGGCAAAAACAACAGGAACAAAAAACAAAAAAACAGTTCAAATGCACCGTGAATTGGGAAAGGGTTGAAGTGGCTGCTTAGCCACTAGAGGGCAGGGAGTGCAGGGTGTCTGTGAGATTCGGGCAGAGGAAAGGTTTGAAAAGGAATTAAGCTAAGGTATTGTGGGGCAGCTTACATGCTGGGGTTAAGCTGGCGTGGGTTTGGCTGGAAGGAAGCGGTCTCACCTAAGTGTAAGACTTTTAGCTCCTCTGCTGCGACTCTTTGTTTAGCTTGTGAAATGATACCGTGCATTTCTAGACATGTCAGGGTGTTAGATATTCACTCCACAGCCCCTTGCCAAGTTGGTCGATACAGGTTGGGTGTTTCTCTAGTCAAGCCTGGGAAAACATTGTTCCAGAATATTCCTTCTATTCTTTGCAGACAGTTGGACAAGTTGTGTTCAGCCCACCTTGCACCAAGAATTGTGCAAAGCTATAGGCAACCGCTGTCCACCTGGGGCCCCATTTAGACACCAGTGTGCTTGACTGCATCAGGCACACTCCCCCCAAGTCTCTGCACTGCTGTTTGCACTGGCGACCTTTGTGACTGGAGAACCTAACTGCTTGGTCTGGCTGTGGTCGGAATGTGAACTATTACACTTTCATTTCATTTATCAGAAGGAACCAAAAATCGTTGTCTGCTCTTGGATGAAGCCCCAGGGACTCACACTACCTGAATTATTAAATACAATTATTGCTTTACAGTTTTTAAAATCATTTTCTAACTTCCACTTGTGCCCTTTTGGTAAGAGCAATGACTACAAATTTCGTTTTTCCCTCTGCTCTCCCCTCTTTATGGCAGCTAGTTATTTATCTGAGCTTATTGGGCATTATATGTTAGCTTTTTTATTATGGAAAATTTCAATTGTATACAAAAATAGAGCAAATAGGGCTGGCTGAGTGGCGCAATGGTTAAGAACTGGCTTGGGACGCCAGAGGGCCCTGGTTCGGATCCCACATATGAGGGAGTGACACTGCCCTCCACAGCTAAGATGCTGAACAACAGCTCAACCTGGAGCTGGGCTGCCATGGGTCACCAGTGACGGCATAGGCTGCAGCCCCTGTGGCAGTGGGTTGCCATGGGCTACCGTGTATAGCCAGCAGCCAGCGTGAGCGGCCAGCACCCGCCGTGAGCAGCCGTCCAGAAGCCAGTGACTGATCTGCCTTGCCCAGGAAGAGCGCAATGATGGTGCCAACTTGGGCCAGTGAAGCAACATCCTCCACAACTAGACTGAAGAACAAAATGACAGCAACTTTCTGTTCCCCTTCCCCCAATTCCCCAGCACTGTTCCCATCCCCCAATTCCCCAATGGAAATCTTTTTAAAAAAAATAGAGTGAATAGCACAGTGGACCCTTAAGTGCCCCTCACCCAGCTGCAACAGTCACCAATTCGTGCCCAATCCTTGTTGAAATATACCACCACCCGCTTAATCCACCCAAATTACTTTTAGCAATTTAATTGAAGTATAATGTACATACCATAAAAGCTATGAGATGTAAGTATGCAGTTCAGTGATTTTTAGCAAATTGCCAGAGTTGTGCGGCCATCACCGTAGTCCAACTGTAGGACATTTCCATCACCCCCAAAAGATCCCTTGTGCCCATTTGCTCCCACATTATTGTGAAGCAAATTCTGTACTGTGTTTTAGCTCATCCATAAATATGTCAGTATGTGTCTAAATTGCTGAGCATTCTATTCACTTGGCATGGTGGCACCTGCTCAGGCAGCACCTCTTCTGCTGGTACCTCATAGCAAACCCCTGCGCTCAGCACTGCCTGCCCATAAACCCTAGAGAGCCCGAGGGGTGGTGACTGCAGAAAAGAGGCTGCACTCAGCCTGCAGGCCATTTTTACACTGGGGTTTGGAGTTAAACTTTGAGAATGGAGTTTAACTCCAAATTCAGGTCTGTGTGTATTATTGAAGACCTACTCTGTGCTAGGCTCTAAGGATACAACAGGGAATTAGTCATGGTCCCAGCCTGTGTGCCCACTAGTCTCATCCCACATGTTAAAGGTAGGACCTCTCGAGTTGATGGCTTTACCTTTCTCTGCTCACCTGTCTCTTCCCTCTAGACATGAGGCTGGAGCGAGCAGGAATGTGGCCCTACTCAGTGCCTGGAACATAGAAGGCCAGAAGGAAATGGACGTGTAATTGCATTCACTCATTTGTTCCTTCATGGATTCAGCAGAGATCTATGGGGAAACCATGCACCATCAGGGCATGGGAAACAACAGTGAACAAAACATGTCAAAGCCCCATCATCGTGGGGCTTACATTCAGGGGATAACAGACAATAAAAAAATAACAGGCAAAATATACAGCTTGCTCTCTCTAACAGAGACTAATTATGTGGCAACTACAAATGATAAAATATTTATATTTTTAAAAAGCAGGGTATAAAACTATATATACAGTGTAACCCAATGTTTAAAAAGGAAAAATAATATGTGTTTATGGGTTGGGTGAGCTCATCCGTATGGAACACACTCACTTCTCACAGGCTTGGGATTTGCTTCTTGGTTCCACCGCCTAACCATCTGCGTGACCTTCCTTGGGCAAGCAACCCACCCCTGGTCCTTACCTTCATCAGCTCTGTGAATTGAGCGCAGTGCCACCTGGCCATGGTGGGGCTGCTGCGAGGATGAAATGAACTCATGTCACACCGTGTGTTAGGTAGGCGGTGGTTCCCGCCGTACCTCCTGAGTCCACACCCCTCCTGGCTCCATTTCGCTCCCTGGGCTTGCACACCTCCTCCCTGCCCTGCTTTGACTGGTGCTTCCTTCACCCCTCACCCCTCGAGGATTTCCACGGCACTGACCTCAGGACATCGGCCCTGCTCATTCCACTCTGTCCTGTTCATTTTTGCTGACACACATCCAGTAGGCAGTGCTGAGGCTGGGGTGCCCTTTGGAGACACAGCTCCAGGGACAGGGATGTCACTGCCGTAGCAAAGAGGCTGCCCCACTGGAGACTGCCCGGGTCCAAGCCCTGGCTCCAAACTCTGCTGCTGGCTGTGTGATCGGTGCAGATCCCTTTGTGTCTCAGTCCCTCCGCTCCCTTTTTGTGAGGTGAGGAGAATAATAGCACCTACATTGTAGGTTCTTGTGAGGATAAAACAGGCAAGTACATATAAAGCATTTAGAGCTTGGTGCACAGTGAGCATTCACACAGTGTTTGTGCTTACCTTTGCTCTTATCACCTGAGAAGCCATGCTGATGGCCTCTTCCTTTTAGGATTCAACCCTCACATTCCCTGTGGTGGCTCCACACTGTCTGTGCGTCCTTGCTCTCTGATGACCCACTCCTCCAGGAGGTCACTGACTGCTCACAGCCATGCCCTCCAGAAGTCCCCTCGGGGGAGGAAACCGCCCACACCCTGTCTTTTCACTTCCATGCATACACAAAGAAGTATGTCCCCCTTGACTAATGGCAGGGGTGAGAGGCAGAGGATGCTGCTTTTGTGTTCTTGAAATGCAGTCAGCCACTACAGAAACCAGGAAATCGAGTCAGATTCTGAAAGAGAAACAAGGCAGAGAAACCATTACTTGCTGCAAACAAAAATGTGTGATTGCGGTTTGGTTCAGTGTAAGCACCGAACCACCAAGCCGGCATGAATGTCATTCTCGCCCTTTTTGAAGTAGTGACATTTGTGACCGGTTGTGCTTTCTAGCCCAGTCTTTCTAAATGTGATCTGATGACCTTTGCCAATGAAGAACAGTGGTGACATGGGTGACATGATTATTGCGCAGGTAGTCCATCCAGGACCCATCTGTTGTGAAAAATTGGTCAGGGACAAGGGGCGCGAGACCTGGCCTGAGTAACAACCAGATGATATTCTGGCTCCATCGTGAACTAAGATCTGGAAGCCCTTCTACGTCACACCCACTCCCACAGACTCTTGGAGAATCCAAATGCCAGACAGGCATCCTGCCAACTTTGAAAGGTGTTCACAGAATAACCTCGAAAAGCCATTCATCTTCTACACCCCAGGCATTATACTAGGTCCCGAAGTGATGAGCCACGATAAAGCACAGTCCTCTTCTCCAAGGACTTGAGGCCAGTAAGGGAGGAGGTGTGTCTTTGTAAATGTGTTTGAAAGTCATGGAGCTGTGACAGGATGGCAGGATTTCACTCACCCAATGTTCAGTTAAGTACCTACTATGTGCAGGGTATGCTGGTGGGAGCAGAGAGAGTAAGAGTGAAACCCACAGGGTCCCCCTACTCATGCAGCTTGTATTCTAGTTGGGGGAGAAGGCAGTAAACAGGTTAACCACAAACTCAGATGTTTAACCAACAAATACATAGATAAGGACTGATTGCAAAGGCACCCTAAGAGAGAATACCGGGGACCCTCCTAAGGAGCAGTGTACCCAGAGAAGCAGAGGCAGATAGGACCAGAACCTGCAGCCCTGTTGGGCCTCATTAAGTGATTTTTACCTGATTTCAAGAGTATGGGAAACCACTGAAGGGTTTTAAGGCTTCAAGGAGTTTTCAAGTTGATGATTGCTCTGTGGACAATGGATTGGAAGTGAGCAGATAGAAGTTTGTGTAAAAGGCAGCATTTCAAACCAGTGGAGAGGATGTGCTATTCAATGAATGCTGTCAGTACAATTGATCATTTGCCGAAGTTAGGATCCTATTGTGTGCCCTAGCTCATGCCATCTGCAAAAATAAATCCCACATGCTTAAAGTGGTGAACGTTTTATATGTAAAAAAGGAAGTAAACATTTCTTTTTAATGCAGGGTATTCTTATAATCTTGGGGTAGAGAAAAAAGCAGGAGAGATGCATAGATTTGACTGCATAAAAAAGTGAAACTTCGGTAAAACAAAAGACTGAAAATAAAAGCAAATGAGAGATGGAGGGAATTATTGCAATATCTATAACAGATAATAGGTTAATATTCAGAGTATAAAGAGTTCTTCAAATCCATAATAAAAATACAAACAATAGAAAAATAGACCAAGAATATGAACAGGCAATAACCAATATGAAAAGATATTCACCCAACTAGTCTTCGAAGAAATGAAGATTAAATAACAAGATATCATTTCCATTCTTCGTAAACACTGGTAATCGGTGTTGGCAAGATTTGTTGTGCAAATTATATCTTTTTTGGATAGCATTTTGGCAGCAAACATCAAAATCTTAAATGTGAATGTGCTTTCAGCCAGTAATTTCACTTCTAGGAATCTTCCAGAAATGTTCATACGTATGCAGAGAAGTAGATCCAAGAATATTTTTGCAAAATTGTTTGCATTTGTAAGAAACTGGGGATGTAATAAATTCCCATTAATAAAAAATTGTTTCAAGTAGCAGTTCTCAACCAGAGGCAGTTTTGCCCCCGGAAGACCTTTGGCAATGTCGAGATATTTTTGGTTGTCACATGTGGAGCAGTGCTACTGGCATCGAGTGGGTAGAGACCAGGATGATGCTAACATCCTACAGGACAGACCCCCACAACAATGAGTTGTCCATCCCCAAATGTCAATCGTGCCAAGGTTGAGAAACCCTGGGTCAAATAAAGCTGCCACCAATTAAAAGAAAAGGGTAGATCTGTATGTGTGCCATTAAAAATCTCTGAGATGCGTCATTGTAAAAGATTTTACAGGGCCGGCTGAGTGGCTCAGTTGGTTAAGAGCGCAAGCTCTGAGCAACAGGGTCGCCGGTTCGAGTTCCACATGGGCCAGTGAGCTGCGCCAGAGCTGAGCTGCTGCTGAGCTGCCAGCAACATGGCAGGATGGCTCAGCTGGTGAGAGCACGTGCTCCTAACAACAAGGGTGCCGGTTTGACTCCTGCATGGGATGGTGGGCTATGCTCACCCACAACTAAGATTGAAGGACAACAACTTGGCTGTTCCCCTTGCCCAATTCCCTAATAAAATCTTTTATATATATATATATATATATATATATATATATATATATATATATATATATATATATATATATATATATATATANGGAATTCATCTGCCTAGTCCCACAGCTTGGAGGCAAAAAAAAAAAAAAAAACATAAAAGAGACAGGAAGCCGCATACTGTGGTTAAGAACCACATTCTGGGGCCAGTTGGAAAAGACTGAATCCCATCTCTGAGCACACCGCTCTGTGGCCCAGGGCAGGTACCTCGCTCATATCTCAGTTTCCTCATCTGTAGAGTGGGAGTAATAACAGCACATACTTCCCTGGTTTGCTGTCATAATTCAGCAACCCTGTGCCTGGCACATGGTAAGTGCCTAATGCACATTAGCTATTCATGAAAATCTTTACCATTGTTAGTATCATTTCAGCACTTTATAAAAACCTCATGTCCCAGCCAGGACTGTAGGCCCTGCACCTGCTCCCCCCAGTCCTAGAGAAGGTTCCTCGGCAGCCATCTCATCAGGGAACCTCTGGGAAACACTAACTCCTACTTCCTGTAAGATCCTGACTGCATCCAGGGGTCTTACCATCTGATAGTATCTGGTTCTCTAGGTCTTAGAATCTTTAGAAAGATCATTTAATATATTTCTGTGTTTTCCCCACAAATGTTTCCCCGTATTTTAGAACCTCTTACAATTAGGTTGACTGTATAATTTAGCAGGACACTTTTGAGAGCAAGGGAGTCACCAGTTGGCCTACTGCTCCAGAGCATAATCTGGGATTATCCTGAACAAGCTAAAAACACCTCCTCCCCTACACTAAAACCCTGATTTACGACAGTCACTAACTGCTGTTAACATGCTGGGGACTTGGCTTTCGTATGTTCTCTCGGCATACAAGCAGGTCTATTTTCACACTGCAGATCTTCCTTGGGACTTTTTTTAATTTTTATTTTTTTATTTTTTTTATTAGTTTTAGGTGTACAAAACAATGTAATAGTAAGACATTTACACCCCTCGCAAAGTGATAACCCCCTTCCCCCAATCTACTACCCCTTTGATATCGTATAGAGCTGTTACAATTCCATTGACTCTATTCCCTAGGCTGTACTCCACATCCTGTGACATTTTATATATATATATATATATATATATATATATATATATATATATATATATATATATAAAATTATAGTTGACATTCAATATTACTCAGCTTCAGGGGACTTCTTTTTATTTTATTACTATGTTGTGAGTATCTTCCTGTGTTATTAAAGCAAGATTGTTTAAAGCTATGTTTGCCATAATTACAGAAGTAATAATATTTTCAATACAGACATTTTAAAAATGTGAAAAGAGCACAAAGGGAAAAAAAATCACCCATGAATGCCACCAGCCTCAAATATTCACATTTAAGATTTTATCTGTGGTAGTTTCCTTTAAATATATTGTCTATAGTTTTATTAAGGTTGTGAGGAGTCACAACTTTGTGCCTGTTTTTTTTTTTCTTAGCTCAGTGAACATTTTTAGTAATGGCCACATAGTGTTTTGTCATGAGGATAAGCCACAGATTATTTAATCAACATGTACTATTGGATATTTAGGGGTTTTTTTCCCTAATTTTTCCACTTTTATAACACTCTGTAATGATTATTCTTGTAAATCAATTTTGGTCTATACCCGTGAGTGTTTAAATGTGAAAATTTACTAGATTGTGAAAATTTACCATTATTGGGTCAAAACTATATGCATTTTTTTTTTTAGATATTTGATAATTTGGTGTGAAGTCCAGAGGTGCCTTCCAGACCCATGCTTAACCATTAACCCTTACATGTTAATTTGTTATTAATATTATTTCACTGTTTATTACATAGTCATTTTGGGTCAAGCACAGCACTTTTTTTTTTTTTT
>NW_017732287.1:359526-376430 GCF_001890085.2 Hipposideros armiger | reverse complement strand
TGTTATCTTTATAATACAAGAGAACAAAATAAGTGAATTTTTTAAACCTCTAAATAATCTGTTCGCCTCCCCAACGGCTTCATATGTGGCATTCCAGCAATATTCTCAGTGTGGGCAAGCATAAGCTCTGGTGTTTAGTACACTGCAGGTGACTTGGCTGCATGGTTAGATTCAGGAACCAATGTGTTGGCCCCTGCTCGAAGCCTGGACCTGTGGTCCCCTGACATAGTGTTTCCTAGATTGTCCCCCGTCGCTTGTTTTTTTATGGCATTTTTCTATTAGAATAGAAAACAAAACTGTGTGCCGGGGGGGTGGAAGAGTGGGAAGAAGCCTGTAGCAAAAATCTGATGATGGTGAGACAGGGGGCCCAGAAGAGGTAAGTCGGGGTCAAGGTTCTCTCGCCCAGTGGGTGTTAATGAGATTGCACAAGGGCTGTTTGCTGGTGATGACTAGTCAGGGCTTAAACAGAGAGGCAGGGTGAATTTGCCTATACCCCGGGGCAGAATTCAGCCAAAGTTGGGAGCATTTCAAATTCCCCTTCCTGCCTGCCCACTGCCAAGCACATTCATTTATGGGCCTGGTTATATCTACAAATGCAGTTTCCAGTCACTAAATCATCATCCACAACTCTGACTTTTTTAACAAGCCTGGCTTTCATCTACTGGGCTTTTCCAGAAAAGCTTCTTAGAGTTGGATCTGAGATTTTTTTGATGTTGCCTTTTATCAGTAACTTCCCCTCCTGCCTGTCTCTCTCACTGAAACATTATTCCAACGTCAGAATAAAAACTCTTGCGAGAGGGTGAGGTTGGGTGACCTGCCAGCATCCAGCCCAGTGTTCTTAAAACAAAAAGTGTCTGGTGCCATCTTCAGCCAGGCAGGCAGCAGGCGACAGTGCCCCTGAGACCCCCCAGAAGCCTCTCTACCCAGCTCAGAAGAAGGCGTCTCCTGGACACAGCCTCTGAGTCTTGTCCAGAAATGGTCCTTCTTAGACTTCAAAATTCCACCTCTTCCTCAGAAGTGTCGAGGAGGAAGAGAATTCCTCCCACTCTGCCCTCCTTTACTTCTTACAGCCAGGTGAGTAATCAAATAACAAAATTGACACAAGATTTGATGAACAGGAGAAAAACCAATTTAATATGTGCACACGGGAGAATCACAGTACGATGCTCAGATCATAAAATGAGGCTCAGAGAAATGATCACACCAGACGCCTTTTTATACTTTTTAGACAAAAAATAATAATAAAAATTTTGTGGATAATTGACAGGACAAAAAAAGCTAGTGCTTATTAGACAGGAATCTAAGCAAGATGTGGGTATTCATTAGTGAGGAATCTAAACAAAGTTTGGGCTTGGGTAGTAAATTAACAAAGTGTTTATATAAGTTCTTTGGCTCATGATCTCTCAGCTGTAGTCATAAAGTTGTCTATCTCAGCTTTCCAGGTGTGAAGAGGGCACCTGTCAAAGGGGAGATTTATTTCCTGCATTCAAGGAGATTAGAGAGGGTCAAGATGCCCTTTTGGCAGCGGCTGTAAATCAAGTAACCTTAATTCAATGTAATCAATTTGCCATTGTTGGATATTTGGGGGCGGCCTGTCTTAGGCCCCAACAAGGGCTGAGAACCTGGACAAGCTAGTTAGCACCTGGCTATGGCGTAAGGACCAGCTTGTTTTAGTTCCAAAGTTCTCAGGGGACAATAGTTTCTCTCAGGTAATGTCAGCTTGCTTCATCTCCTGTGAAACTGAAACCCACTGCTGCTTTCACAAAAATCATCTCTTCTTTTCAGTAAGAATGCTAATCGTATGGAGTCAGAAGGGATACAGTTTGGAGGAGAGGGGGGTGGTTTCCAATCTAGGGTGATTCCAGTGCCATGGCCGGTCTGTGAGACCCTTGCTCTGAGCTGAGGGTTCTTGCAACATTACTTTTAATGGACATTTATATTAGATATTCTATGTTTAATGTTCATGACAGTTCAATATAACAGAACAAACCTTTATGAGAGGAGCTAGCAGGCACCCTAAGAATCACGTTAGCCCTTTGGTCGGTATCACATTTCAGTTACTCTAAACAGAACCGCATCTATCTTCCCAAAGCCTCCCAGCCTTCTTTACTCAGTCCTGAGGTCCTACTCAGTCATCTCAAATTCAGGCGTGTTTATTGATCTGCTTTTCTAGCAGGGAACAAGAAGAGGTCCTAGATGGCCAGGTGGGGGTGGGGGACCAACACCCAGGGCCCTTTTCTCCACCATTGTTTGTTCTTCTTCACCTTTCTGGGTACCCCCCCCCAAGCATGGATTGAATGGTTCAGGAGTCTCCTGCATTTGCAGAGGTTACCTGTTGGCCTTAGAAGAGTTCCTAAAAAGTTTGGTGTCCATAAAATCGGTTTTTTGTTTGTTTTTTGTTTTGTTTTTTGAAGTGCGCTAGCTAAGATGCTGGCTATCTAACGTAGGAATGGAAGAATCCTTGGGCAGAAAAGAAAGTTTTCAGCAGCATCCGTAAGTACAGCGCCTCTGCTGTCTCGGTGAGATTTTCCAAAATTGGGCTGTCCTAAAGAAGAACACATAGTTGCGGCCTCAGGCCAAGTGGACAGAATTTAGAAAGTCTTATTTGACCAGCAAGTTTCCCAGAAAGGTTTGAGATGGCTTGTGGTAGAGCAGTAATGTACTTCCTGCTGCAGGGTACTCAGACCTGGGAGCCCTGAGGGGGAGACCTGCCCAGGCCCCTTGTGTTCACTGGGAAATTCCCACATCGCTGTGTCATCATGAGAAAGGGCTGACTGTCACAGATGAAGGGTTGTAAAAATTATTCTAACCTTTGCATTAAATTAGGTGCAAAATTGCATCTCCACCTGGGAATCCATCACACTGCATTAATGCTGAATTACCTGCATTTCAAGGCAGGCCTTGAATAAAAATGCCCCAGTACATGAGGGGAGTCAGTGCAAGACTGGGGAGACCCATAGACATCCCTGATGGATGAGGCCTGGAAATGAGGACTGATGAGGCAGCAAAGCCCTGGCCACCGCCCACACTCCCGCCCACACTCCCGAGTGAGGCAAAGCTTCCCCTCCACTTTTAAAACAACCTCAAGGCGTGAATCATTATATGACCATGGCTGACTGGCTTGAGAGGAACTGAGAAAATGAAAATATTCAACGTGGCTCATTAGCAAAAGGAAATACGCAAATGTTGAGGGTCCCTCTGTGTCAGAGCCACACTCTTCTGTTTTGATCTGCTAAGCAGAGCTCTCTTCATGCCCACGTTAGGCTTCAAGCCGAGAGTTATTTTCTAGCTGCTGTACCTACTACTGACCTAATGAATGTGCTAGAAATGAGGGGCTCTAGGAAATAGAGCATGCATAGCAGTGACCACTTTAACCAGCGTTAGATCTTTTTTGTGATTTAATTCTCCAAACAGACTCACATTTTCTACAGCAGGGTTTCTTTCTCCACAGCAGCACAGCAAACACAAGTTTGGGCCACGTATGAGACCAGAGAGTTCTTTGTCGCGGGGGCTGTCTTGCGCATCATGGGGTGTTTAACAGCACCCATGGCCTCTACCCACTAGATGCCGGTCACAATCCCCCACCACAGCTGTGACAACCTAAAATGTATCTAGACAATGTCAAAGGACACAAAAATCACACACACACACACACACACACACACACACACACACACACACACACACACCCTTTGAGAATCACTGGACTATACGAAAGAGGCAATATAAAATAATTTTCATCCTAAGTTAGTTTCGCTTTTCAAATCCTAAGATTTACACACACTTAACACCTATGGATTATTGGTTTATTCCCTATGTGGAGTGAACAAGAGTTTATTCTCTTTGAGTGGCCTTCACAAAAACTCAGAATCTTCTCTGCCGTCTTCCTATCTGCTCTCCCATAGTATTCATATGTTGCTAATAATTTACCTGACCTGTTAATTCATTAATAGATCATTAATTTATTAATTCTGCACATTCATTCACTCATTCATGCAATAAGTCTGTGATTTACCGAGTGCCCAGCAGTGAGCAAGCACCACCTCGTCACCAGGATTCCCACACATATGAGGAACACATCCAACTTCCTCAGCTTGTTTATGAGGGTGTCCATTTTTGGAAGGCAACACTGCATCTGACCTGGAGGAACATGGTCCCTGGAGTCAGACAGACTTGGGTTCAAATCCCACCTCTTCTGCTCACAAGCTGGGTAGCCTTGGGCTATTTATTGAACCTGCCTGCCTCAGTTTCCCCATGTGAACATGGAAGTGATTCCATCCATTTGGCAGTTCCATGAGGCCTCAATGAGATCATGTACATCAGGCATCAGTAAACAATCGCTTATCGTCTGCCAACTGGTAGCGTGTAGCATATGACTCGCCGTCTTTGTGGGTCAAACACAGTCAAATACTGGCAACTTCCTTACAGTGCCACCTAGCATGTAAATCCAAGGTGCAGCATCACACTGACTATCTGTGCTCTGTGGAGGTCCAGCAAATATTATAAAGGGGAAGGTTCTGCCTGGTTATTTTCCTACATCTCTGCCCTGACTCTGAGTAGGCATCCTGCCAGCACAACCTAACAGCCTCCAGAGGACAAAACCACTCCCTGCAGTCCTCAGCATTCACAACCAGCTTGGATTTTAAAATCTTATAACATAGGCAATTGTACTCTTTCAGCCAATTTGTGAGGAGATAACCCGAGTTGTAGCAGTTCTCCACGTTCTGTTGCTCGTGCGTCTGTGATTTGGTTGCCGTTGACTCCCTGGGCGCCTGTCTTGGTGGGTGTTTCTCTGATGTGTCTGTATTTATGTCCCAGGTCACTCTGCTGATTGCCTTCATCTGTGTGAGAAGCTCTCCGTTGACCGGCTACAGTGCCTACAGATACTTCGAAGTGGTCACCATTTGCAACTTGATAATGATCCTCGCCTTTTACCTGGTCCACCTGTTCCGCCTCTACCGCAGGCTCACCTGCATCAGCTGGCCCCTGTCGGTAAGGGAGTGGCCTGGCCCTGTCCTCAGCACAGAAGTCAGGATGTGAGCTGGGGCACCGAGACCCCATGCTCTCCTTCCTGTATGCCCACCCTACCTCTTGCACCATCCTCAGCTGCTTCAGCCCTGAATTTCCCACTGTTAGGCGGACATCCCCTCCTGATGTCCCCTGCTTTCTAAAACCCACCTTCCAGCTACAAGAAGGCTATGCCTCTCACTTCAGTGTTGATTTTCTCAAGTGACAGATCATGGGCTGTGTGTGTGTGTGTGTGTGTGTGTGTGTGTGTGTGTGTGTGTGTGTGTGTNGTGTGTGTGTGTGTGTGTGTGTGTGTGTGTGTGTGTGTGTGTGTGTGTGTGTGTGTGTGTGTAAGTTGGGAGGAAGAATGTGGAAGGAAGGAAAAAGCTGAAAAAGGTGATGGGTATTTATACCTTTGTGAATATTAAATGATAAGATCTGACAGCTAAAATGAACTGGCAGAGTCTGAGGAAAGATTTCGAAGTTGCCAGCGGTTTTTTTTTTTTCACTATGTTATTTAAAAAAAAAAAGAACAGCTTTATTGATAATTCACATGCCATGCAATTACCCATTTAAAGTATACAATTCAAGAGATTTTAGTATATTCCCAGAGTTGCACAACCATCACCACAGTCAATTTTAGAATATTTTCATCACCTCAAAAAGAAACCTCATGCCCTTTAGCAATCACCTCCTGTCCTTCATCCTCTCCAGCCCTGAGCAACTGCTAATCTTTCTGTCTCTATAAATTTTTCTATTCTAGACCTTTTGTGTAAATAGAGTCATATATGTGGTCTTCTATGACTGGCTTCTTTCACTTAGAGTGTTTTCATGGTTTATTTATGTAGTACTTCAGCATGTGTCAGTACTTCATTTCTTTTTACAGCCAAATAATATTTCATTGAAAGGATATACCACATTTTGTTTATCCATTCATCATTGATGGACATGTGGGCTGTTTCCACCTTTTGGCTATTATGAATAATTGCTGCTATGAACATTCATGTGCAAGTTTTTGGTGTGGATGTGTTTTCATTTCGCTTGGGAATATACCTAAGAGTGGAATTGCTCGGTCACGTGGTAACTATGTTTAATTGTTTCCACTGCCAGACTATTTACCAAAGTGGTACACCATTTTACATTCCCATCAACAGTGTATGTGGGTTCCAATTTTTCCACATTCTTGTCAACACTTGTTTTCTGACTTTCTGATTTTAGTCATTCTAGTGAATGTGAAGGGGTATCTTGTGGGTTTGACTTGCATTTCTCTGATGATTAATGACATCAGTCATGTTTTCATGTGCTTTTTGGCCATTTGTGTACTTTCCTTGGAGAAATGTCTATTCAGATCCTTTGCCCATTCTTTGATTAGGTTGTCTTTTTATTATTGAGTTGTCAGAGTTCTTTGTAAAGTCTAGTTAAAAACTCCTTATCATGCACATGATTTGCAGATATTTTCTCCCATTCTGCTGGTTGTTTTTCACTTTCTTGATAGTGTCCATTAAAGCACAATTTTTAAATTTTGATGAAATCTGATTGATCTATTTTTCTTTTGTTGTTTGTGTTTTTGGTATATCTAAAAAGTCGTTGCCAAATCCAAGGCTGTGAAGATTTACCTCTATGTTTTCTTCTGAGTTTCATAGTTTTAGATCTATTTTGAGTTAATTTTTGCATAGAGTATGAAGTAAGGATTCAACTTCATTCTTTGGTGTGTGAATGTCCAGTTGTCCCACACCATCTGTTGGAAGACTATCCTTTCCCCATTGAATTGTCTTGGCCACTTTGTTGAAAAATTGTCCTGGCCATAAACACATGGATTTATTTTTGGACTCAATTCTATTGCATTGATCTTACTACACTATCTTTATGACTATAAATTTGTAGTAAGTTCTGAAATTAGAAAGTGTGAGTCTTCCCATTTATTCCTATTTTTCAGGATTGTTTTGGATTTTTGCAATTTCATATGAATTTTAGAATCAGCTTTTCAGTTTCTACAAAGAAGTCCGCTGGGATTCTAACAGGAATTATAGTGAGTCAATTTGGAGAGTATTGCCGTCTTAACAATATTAAGTCTTGTGATCCATGAACATGGGAGGTTTTTCCATTTATTTAGATCTTCTTTAATTTCTTTCAACAATATTTTGTAGTTTTAAGAATATAGGTTTTGCCCTTTTTTGGTTAAATTTTTTCCTAAGTATCTTATTCTTTTTTATGCTATTTCAAATGTAATTATTTTCTTAATTTTTAAGTGTTTATTGCAAGTGGATAGAAATACAGTTAACTTTCATGTATTGATCTTGTATTCTCAACCTTGCTGAACTCATTTTTTAGATCTAATAGATTGTTAGTAGATTCCTTAGACTTTTCTGTATACAAGATCATGTCATTTGTGAATATAGTTTTACATTTCTTTCCAATATCACCCCTATATCATTATTTCTTTTATTACCTTGCCTTATTGCAAGAAATTAGTTGTCTGTTGAATCAAAGTGGGAAGAGTAGACATCATTGCCTTCTTTCTGATCTTGTTAGGAGGAAAGCAGTCCATCTTTCATCATAAAATATGATGTTAGCTGTGGGTTTTTTGTAGATGCCATTTATCATATCAAAAAAATTACCTTCTAGTCCTACTTTGTTGAGTGTTTTATCATGAAAGGGTGTTAGATTTTGTCACATGCTTTTTCTTTGTCTATTGAGATAATCATGTGGGGTTCCTCCTCCCCTTTCCCCAATAGTCTATTAATATGGTGTATTACATTGATTTTCGTATGTGGAGCCAACCTTGCATTCCTGGGATAAATTCTGTTTGGCCATAGTGTAAAATTCAGTTTATATGTAGCTGGATTTGGTTTGCTTGTATTTTATTAAGGATTTTTGCATTTGCATTCATAAGAGACATTATTGGTTTCTTGCAATGTCTTTGTATGGTTTTGTTATTAGGGTAATACTAGCCTCACAAAACAATTTGGGAAGTATCTCCTCCTCTTCTGTTTTTTAGAAGGGTTTGTGAAGAGTTGGTATTAATTCTTTAAATGTTTGTTAGAATCCCACAGTAAAGCTATCCAGACCTGGGCTTTTATTGTGGATATTTCTTCTTATTATTATTAATTCAAATTCTACTTGTTATAGATTTATTCAGATTGTTTATTTCTGCTTGAGTCATTTTCAGTAGTATGTCTTTCTAAGAATATGTTTTTTTCATCTAAGTTATCTAATTTATTGGCATACAATTGTTCATAGTATCCCTTTAAAATACTTTTTATATCTGTAAAATCAGTAATGATGTGCTCTCTTTTCATTTATGACTTTGGACATTTGAATCTTTTCTCTTTTTTTTCCTTGATCAGTCTAACTAAAGGTTTGTCTTTTGTTGATCTTTTCAAAGAACCAGCTGTTGGTTTCATTGATTTTCTCTATTGTTTTTCTGTTCCCTATATCATCAATTTCTGCTCAGATATTTATTCCTTTCCTTCTTTTTGCTTTAGGTTTAGTTTGTCTTCTTTTCTAGTGTCTTAAGGTAAAGGTTAGATTATTAATTTGAAACTTTTCTTCTTTTTTGTTTTAATATAGGCATTTACAGCTATAAATTTCTCTCTGAGCACTGCTTTCGTTGCACTGCATACTTTTGGTATATTGTGTGTTCATGTTCACCCATCTCCAAGTATTTTCCAATTACCCTTGTGATTTCTTCTTTGACCCATTAGTTAGTTAGGAATGTGTTGTTTAATTTCTCCATATCTGTGAGTTTCCCAGATTTCTTTCTGCTATTCATTTTTAATTTCATTCTGTTGTAGTTGGAGAACATACTTCATATTGTTTCAATCCTTTTACATTTACTGAGGTTTGTTATATGGTTTGGCATGCGGTCTATCCTGGAGAATTCCAAAATAAAGCCATGTTTTATGTGCATTTGAAAAGAATGTATATTTTATTGTTGGTTAGAGTGTTTTATAGATGTGTGTTATGTCTAGTTGTGTTACACAATTGTTCGAGTCTTCTATTTCCTTGTTGATCTTTCTTCCTTATTCTGTACATTATTGAAAGTGGGGTATTGAAGCCTCCAACTATTATTTTTGAATTATCTATTTCTCCTTTCTTTGAGTTTTTGCTTTATGTATTTTGTTGCTCTGTTATTAGATGCATATATGTTTATAATTGTTATCTTTTCCTGAATTGACATTTTCATCATTACAAAATGTCCCTCTTTATTTCTGGTAACATGTTTTGTTTTGTGTTTTAATCTCTTTGTCTGATACTATTATAGACACTTCAGCCTTCATTTGGTTGCTGTTTGAATAACATATCTTTTCCATCCTTCTACTTTTAATCTACTTGTATCTTTGAATATAAAGAGTGTTTCCTATAGACAGAATATAGTTGGGTCTTTTTAAAATCCAGTCTGACAGCCTCTGTTTCTTGATTGAATTATTTAATCATTCACACTTAACATTATTACCTACTGTGATTTTAAAAGAAATTTCTTTACTGTTCCTGAGTTATAAGGCCCCTTTCAAAGTTATGGCACCTTTTTGCTTCTTTTGAGAACAAGCTCTTCTGGCCTTCCCTGATGCTGATAATGAAGAAGCAAAGGGGAGAATAAAAGCTGGGGGACCTGAATGAGGGTAGGCTGGAAGGGGAGTGAATGTTGGAAGGATAAGCTCAGCCACACATTTTTTTACTATTCAAGCACCTTCCATTTAGTACTCTCAACTCATTTTCCCTGTCCTGTGTCATACGCCTTTTTCTTCGTGTGTGAGAATCTTGGAGGTAGGGAACTTCTGTTACTAATCTGCTCTTGAATCAAATTCTCTGTGGGCTACTTCATAATATTCCTTTCAGGTCACTAAGGGAAAAATCAGGTTCTTGGATTTTGCACAACTTTGAGAGGAGCGGCAGCTTAAAAGTTGAATGCTTTTCCAAAATTTAATAGCTACTGCCCTGATGGACAGAACTACATGAAGGAAAGATTTCTAAACTCTCATGAAGACGACTGAAAATGAATAGTCTGGATTCAGAGTGAGTACTATGGATGGCCCTAAGCCCCAGCTCTCCTCTGATCTGGTGTTTATTGGGGACGAAGAATGATGAGGTGGAAGTATTACTATGTTGCTGAACGACAGCGGTCCAGCCTCCTCCAGGGCCTGCAAAGATGCCATTTTAATCATGAAGTAAATGGGGTGTAAATGGATGGCCTTGTGGACCAAGGGGAGAAGTATAAAGTGTGAGTCATTTCTGCCAGTAGACTCATCAGAGTTTGGCCTGAGGCATACTTTCAGAGAGAAGAGAAGGGGAAAGACAAAATGAGGACAAAACCAGTAGGACTTAGAGTGAGAAAACCCGCTCCTGCCACACACACAGGCACTTCACAGAACTGCTGACCTCGTTCCGGGCTCTGACTCGAGGTCTGAGGGGGCGGAGCACATCTCAAGTCCACACCTAAGTGTTCACAGAACAGGCAGACACTCTGGGCTGTCAGCAAAGCTAGGACATTGTTCGCCCAGAACTCTATCTGAAGCAGATGCGAAAGGCACACATCTCTCTAGGGGCTTTGCTTCTCAGAACTGGATCTTTGTTTGAACACTCCATCCTGGGAGTTGGGAGAAGCTCATTTGCTTTTTAGTAGCTTTGGGCAGAGGTTTAGGCACTGTGTACAAATTGATCTCAGGAGTGGAACCGTCCTTAATGGATCTCTCTCTTCACACAAAAAGCATCCTTTTTGTTCCCCGTCTCCCCGCCTGCGTTGGCATCTTTCCTCTCTTGCTTGGCCTCATCGTGGCCAGCCTTCTGTGTCTGTTGCCTGTGAGCTGTGTGGCTCCTGTCAGGGTGTTCCCCTCCATCCCCTTCCATTTATCTCTTCTGACCAGGAGTGGACCTCCCTACCCACTGCTCTGCTCTGTTTTTTTCCGCAGGAACTTCTGCACTATTTAATTGGCACCCTCCTCCTCCTCATCGCCTCCATCGTGGTAGCCTCCAACAGTTACAGCCAGAGCGGAGTGGTAGCTGGAGCGGTGAGGACTTTCTTGGGAATACTTCAGCAATGAATTCATGTTTTGAATGCTCATTTTCTCCCTGACAGGGACAGTGAAGGGATTGTTTTCTGGGGCCTTTCTTTCACAGAACCGGTACCCACCTTGAGCCAGCCAGCAACAGTCTCTAAAGAGCCTTAAACTTGGGCCCACAAGGCAGGGTCTCAGGGGGTGGATCGTCAGGGCTGTTGGCAAACCCAAATGGCCCCAGCGGTCCCAGGCCTCTCTTGCTTAGAGCCACTACTTAAATCAGGGGGCAAGTAGTTTTAATTCACTGGCTTGTTCTGGCCTTTGGGGCCCAAGAGAACAGAACTGTGATCAGTTAGTGATATCGGCCATCAGCCCTAACTTCCCAGTCCTAATTTTTAACCATATTCAGCCAGGAAATACTGTATTTCCCCATATATAAGACACATCCTTTTTCGAAAAATTTGGGGTCTAAAAACTGGGTGCATTTTATACAGTGGTTGTAGTTTTCTTTACTTGCATTTCCTGCTTTTTTCGTGCTTGTTTTTGTGCTCATACAACCACTGTATAAGACGCACCGAGTTTTAGACCCCAAATTTTTCGGAAAAGGGTGCATGCGTCTTATACGTGGGGAAATAACGGTAATCTTCCTATCCCTTTCAAAGGTGAAAATTGATCCGGCTGATAGCCTAAATAGAAGTAGCATGGAAAAGTACAAAACTACAGTGCCGTGGGAGCTATGTATGTTTATCACACATATGCACACACATTTATACATATGTGTATGTTATGGTTTTTAAAAGATTTATAGACTCCTGTCATCTGATTTCTCATTTAGTAAATTGTTTACAGTTGGGTGGCCTGTGAGCCAGTACTGATTTGCCTCACTAAAGAGCAGGCAAGATTTTTTTTTAATGAGTTTTCAGAAAAGTTCCCTGTGTGACCGTCACCCTTTCATTTATACACGTTACCAAATTTCTCCAGACTTTGTGCTGAGAGTGGGTTCATGCCTGGAATGCCACCGAGGGGTGGAATGTGCCCTCCAAAGGTCAGCCTGGGGCAGAAGGGCAGCCATCTAAACGCTGATGCCCCTAAGCGTCTCCCACAGCCCACCCTTCCATCCCCACCCCGCACCCCCTCCAATCCTCACTCCCCGCAGCCTCCAAGGAGAGGTGACCTGCAGGTTACCACCTTCCCGAACTATAGGCTGGCTGGCAGAGGAGACACCGAGGAGATCTGTGCCCACTGTTTTAGGACCACATGGGGAGAGTCCCACTGAGTTTTATGATTCAGGTTGCACTTAACGGTGTTAGCCCTGGAATCCTAATAAACCCCATTTATCATACACCATCTTTGGGCCTAGGGAGCCAGAGGAAATAAAAAGATATGACCCTTGCTTATGAGAAAATGGTGGTTTAGCTTAGGAGTCAGGGCCAAGGCACATGAAACAATTAGCAAACAAGGCATTGTTGTCCAGGATAGTATTATGTAGTGATAAAATAAACTGTTCAATTATGCAGTGCAGACAGTTGGAGACCATGATAGTATATAATGTGCTAATTGTGCCGAACAGACAATGAGGTCAGAACAGGCTCTAATAGGCTAATTATGTGGTGCAGACAATCAGTACAAAAGGGGCCAAGGAGATGGACCTGGGGGAGGGGGAGGGCGAGGTGGGTGTGGAATGGTGGGGGCAGCTGCTTATACCAACCAGCAGCCAGGCTTGAAAAGAAAACCGAACCTTGAAAAACCTTGAAAATCCTGCCCTTTGTCAGGCTGCTCCTGGGCCGAAGTCAGCAGTGGCTTTGGCCAGGCACTTAGTGGCAACGTAATGAGCCTGAGGCCTTTTGCAAGTCTGAGAACACCTGAGCAACAAGTAGAGCAGAGCGTGGACTCTGGAACCAGACTCCTGGGCTCCCATCCCAGGTCTGGCCCTTGCTGCTCCGTGGCCCTTGGCAAACAGTGGGGCTCCCGTCCCTCCTGTTTTCTTCAGTGGTAAAATGGGGAGGGGAGGTGGGGTAACAGCAGCAACCCCCTGGCAGAGTTGTGAGGATTAATGGAATCAACACACCGGAGGGCTTAGAAGACTGGCAGGTATATATTAAGTGCTCACTAAATTTTGGCTGCAGCTGCCAGTACTGTTCACAAATGAAAAAAATGGCTTCAGGCTTTGACGTTCCAGACACAAGGCCCGCTTCCTCTCCTCCTGCCTGTTCCCCCATCTATAGATGAGAGGTTGAACAGGGCGAGGTCCCCACACTTGAGCACCGGAAGGACCCTCAGAAAGGACATGAGCACTGCCTGAACTTATTTTAGTCTAATATTATTTAAATATGTGCATATGTAAGACTAAATAGCAAGGCCTCAGCTTCTGGCTCTTACACATCTAGGAAGCCAAACAGAAAACCATTATGAATGAAATGCAAACAATGCTACCACATCCATAAAATCCATTTGAACATTAAAATTTTTAAGACCCCAATTAAAATGTACAATTCTACCTTTTTCTTTTTTATTAGCCCAGATAATTAAAGTACAGTGGCTTGGCCCCAGCTCGGTTATAAATATAAACCCAAACATGGGCACTGAAGTTGCCTAGAGTGAGAAGAACCGAGGAGTTGAGACCCAGAGACCTGGGACCCCGCTGGGGGACCCGGGGTCAGGGCCTCATCTCTGTACCTAGTTTGGATGAGGTGGTTGAGGCATATAATTCCCCAAGTTCCCTTCTTACCACAGTCGTTACAGGGAACAGGCACAGAGGTGAGAAACAGAAAGACTGCCTGAACGGCTGACCTCGGCCTGGGAACTTCCTCTCCTTTGTCTCCTGTGCAGATCTTTGGTTTCGTGGCCACCTTCCTCTGCCTGGCGAGCGTATGGCTGTCCTACAAGATCTCGTGTGTGACCCAGTCAACAGGTGAGTTCCGGTCGTCTGAACACAGAGGATCTCTGGAAGTTCCCTAGGCTTGGGAACAGGAGGACAGCCAGACGTTCTGGGGTTCCACACTAGGGAACAACCTGCTGTAGGGGGGCTGCGGGAGCTCAGGGGCCCCGGAGGAAAGCCGTAGCCCAAGCACCTCTGCTCCTGCCCCTGTCTCCACCACGCCCAGGGACGCCCTCACATTTCAGCCTCTGATGAGGAAGCATTTTCTTCCCATGTTTCCCAATGTCAAAAACAAAATATGAAATTGTCGCCCCAATAAACTTTAATGAAAAATATAAAGAAAGAGCTGAGCTGCCAGCAGGTGGCAGGATGGCTCAGCTAAAAAAAAAAAAAAAAATTGAGATTTGGATGGCTCAGCTAAAAAAACAAACAAACAAACAAAAAATATAAAGAAAGAAAATTTGGGTTGTCGGAAAAGTCATGGCGTATTTTTTTCTGGTTTTCATCGCAAAAATGCATCATGACTTTTCCGACAACCCAATACAAATAAGAAAAAAAAATGTTCTTAATAAAAACCATCTATCACCCTATCCAGAAATAGCCCCTGCTGGGTGGCTATCCTTCCAGTATTTCCTTTCTCTGAATATATAGAGATTTATAGAAATACAGGTAGAGATATATAGATACACATGTTGCTTTTGTTAAAAAGATCAGACTTCATGTGTTATTTTCTTACCTGCTTTTTTTCTCCTGTTTAACGGTCTACCAGACATTTCCCCCATGTCATGAGGTGTCCTTTTCTGTCATTCCTAATGGCTCCATGGTGTTGGATTGGCCCCACTGCACGTCTGTGCCATAGTTTCTTTGTCTCCTGTCTGGGGGTATTATGTTTGTTTTTAAAATTTTTGCTACTAAAAAGTGCTATAATGAGCATCTTTCTAAATATATCCCTATACATATACCTAATGTTTTTTATCTTTAGAATAAATTCCTAGCAGTAGAATTGCTGCAGGCGTGGACCAGCTATTTTGATTAATTCACTTCTTTCTTTGGTCTATGGCTTCCTTCCTTTGTTCTTTTTCTTTCTTAAAAAAAATTACATTAAAAATATCAAAGTATTTACGTTTTGTTGTCTGAGTTGCCCTGCAGAGGGGCCATCGCAGCAGAGCTTCGATTTCCTTCTAGTAGCCGCTGGCAAGAAGTTGACAGGATGGGAGCCAGTCACAAAAGACCACATACTGTAGGATTCCATTTATGTGAAATGTCCAGAATAGACCAATCCATAGAGACAGAAAGTAGATTAGTGGTTGCTTAGGGCTGGGGGGAGGTGGGGTAAGGTATAACTGCTAATGGATATGCAGTTTCTTTTTGAAGCGATAAAAATGTTCTAAAATTGTGGTGATGGTTACACAATTCCATGACTATAGTGAACACCATAGAATTGTACACTTTAAATGAATGAATTCTATGGTACATGAATTATATCTCAGTAAAGCTGTTCATGGGGGAAAAAAGAATGATGAAAAAAGAATGTAAAAATAAAGTGAATAGGTAATATCTACAGGTAATAAATCTATACATATTGGCATAAATATATTACTTAAAATTGTGGAGGAAGAGCCAGAAGAAACAGCTAAAGGAGTTCAGATACCTCTGAGGGGGAAACCCTGGGTGGGGAGAGGTCCGGATGGGAATCCCCTCTGTGCTATTTAATAGGTTTTCTATTTTAGAAATGTATTTAAAAAGAATAAAATAATCCCAATGAAAGTTGGTGCTGGGTGGAGGAGGCAATGCACTGAGCAGATGGTGGGTCAGCCGTATAGTCTGCAACTTCTGAGTGGGCCCTGCCCTGGCCAGCCGTCCTGACTTTGCCATTTCCTTCCCAAGATGCAGCCGTCTGAGGACCTCACAGCCTCCGGGCCCGCAGGAGGCCCTGCAGGACGCATGGCCTAGCAGACAGGAGGGTCAGTGGGCCAGTGACCTTAGGAAAGACTTCTGAACCTGTATTCCTGTGCCAAAGCCCCACTGGGCTGGTAGGTACAGAAGGGGACCTTCACCTTCCTACTGGGCTCCTGAGCTGCTCGGAACCTGTCTCTCCGGTCATCCTTGAAGAATTCCCCATCTGGGAAAGAAAATCAACCTTCTTGGAAATCTGGTCTCTCCCTCCTGCTTTTAGAACTGCCTCAGGGACTGGTGACCCCACTTAACAGAGTGGAGGGGTTTCTGAATACTCCTGCCTAAATCTGCCTCTACTTCACATTCCTCCAGGGAGTGAAGCTGCCTTAAGTCTACCTATAAAAACAAAGCCATCTCCTAATTTATGTAGCTTGGAAATCTGGTCTTGAAGTTACCCCTTTCTTAAAATGAGGCGTGCCTGTAGAAGTACTGTGTGGTCAGCCTGTCCCCAAAGAGGAGACCTCCGTCTCCTTTCCCGGCTCTGCCTTCGTGACATTGTGTGTACATGTGCGTGTATGTATGTGTGTTTGTGTTTTTAAATAAAATATTGACTTGGCCAATGGCAGAAGGATTTCTTATTAACCTAGAAGAAGGCTGTAAACCCAGGAGTGCAGTGAAGGGGCCCACGAGTGTCATGGGGAAGCACTCGATGCTACCTGGGGGCCCACTCACGATGGGGGAAGAGTAAAGGATGCAGAAGACACCAGCCTCAAGATTTACATACTTTGAAAGTACATTGGTTTTAAGGGTAGAAGCCAGGATTATTCACACAAGACATAAAGCAGGACTCAAAAGCAACACAGGCAGCCTTGAAAAAGAAAAAAATTCTGACATATACTACAACATGGATGAACCTCAAAGATGTGATATTAAATGAAATAGCCCAGACACAAAAGGACACATACTATATGATTTTTTTTTTATATATGATGGACCTAGAGTAGTCAAAATTCAGAGTCAGAAAGCAGAATGGGGGCCGGCCGAGTGGCGCGATGGTTAAGAGCTGGCTTGGGATGCCAGAGGGCCCCGGTTCGGATCCCACATATGAGGGCCACTGACACTGCCCT
>NW_017732287.1:315107-359239 GCF_001890085.2 Hipposideros armiger | reverse complement strand
CTGAAGAACAAAACGACAGCAACTTGTCTGTTCCCCTTCCCCCAATTCCCCAGCACTGTTCCCATCCCCCCCAATTCCCCAATAAAAAAAAAAAATCTAAAAAAAAAAAGAAAGCAGAATGGTGTTCCCAGGATCTGGGGGGAGGGAAAGGAGGAGTTAGTGTTTAAGGGGTACAGTTTCTGTCAGGGTGAAATTCGGTAAATCAGTAACGTAATTAGACTTAGCTAGTTTGCAGTGTGACTCACCGCATAGCTTGCTGTCTGGGCACTCCACCCCGATATTCAGCTATTTCCTCTTTGTTTCTCCCCTCGCTGATGAACTGAAGAACTCTTATCCCTTTTCTCTAGGCTACCCATATCTCGTTAATCCATTTAATCAACAAAATCCTAACCTGAAAAAAGCAATTTCTTAATCCTCAGGTGCCCAGACACCAGAATACACATAAAGCCCCAGTCCGGAGATAACGTAACCTTAAAACAGACAGGCCCCAGGAAGCGATGTCAGCCTTGGGACCCACCTGACCCAGTCTTCCTTCCTTTGTTGTTCTTGTGTTCCTATAAAACCCTCTGCCCGGTCTAGGAACGGGGAGATGGCCTTTGGACAGGAGTCTGCCGTCCTCCCAGAGTGCCAACATTCTGAATAAATGGACTTCTCTTTCCACCAACCATGTCTCTCAACATTTAACTTTTTCAAGCGGCAGGTAGCCAGACCTCAGCCTGGTATCATTTCCATTCAGGAAGATGAAAACTCTGGAGATGGATGGTGGAGATGGATAGTGGTGATGGCTGCGCAACACTGCGAATGTAATTAATGCCGCTGCACTGTAGAACTAAAAATCGTTAAAATGGTAACTTTCCTGTTATGCATATTTTACCACAATTAAGAAAAACAAAAAAAGCGATACAGGACCTTGTGTCTAGGCACCAAAGTAGCTGAAAGAGCTACTTGGGGAATGAGGAAAGAGAGACCCACTTATATCCAACCCAAAGCAGGCACCAGAGCCCACAAGGCCAGTGCCATATTCGAACAGCTAAGCATTACAGATCCTAGAGAATACAAGCCGTGTCATGTGTTTGTCTTCCCTAAACCAGACCCTTTCTGGGACTGCTCAACTTGAGCAGTGCCCTTGTATAACCCAAACAATACCCACCACCCCAGCTGCCAGCACCCGCTGAACAGTCACAGGCAGGCAGGGCCTAGCAAAGATGTGAGAGGACAGAAGGCTGGACCCATAGAGAGAGGACAGGGAGTTGGGGGCTGCCCCAAGAACCAAGAGCTGGCCCTGGCTCATTGTGGCAACCTGAGGCCCCAGGAAAGGGCGTTGGCACCTGTGGCCAACGCTCATCTGCCCACATCCCCTACCACAAGCAGCCAGCTCTCTGGCCAGGAAAGCCTCCCTCAGCCTGGCCTAGTCCTTGGGGAGGAAGGGAAGAAAGGGGGAGGGTGGTGCTCTCCCTCCATGATGTTTTCTCACCACCCACAAGAAAGACCGTTGCTCAGAAAAGCTCTCAGGGGCAGGCCGAGTGGCTGATGGTTAAGAGCTGGCTTGGGACGCCAAAGGACCCCGGTTCGGATCCCACATATGAGGGCCAGTGACACTGCCCTCCACAGCTAAGATGCTAAACAACAGCTCAACCTGGAGCTTGGCTGCCCGTGATTCGCCGGCAATGGTGTAGGCTGCAGCCCCTGTGGCAGTGGGTTGCCATGGGCTACCGTGTGTAGCCAGCAGCCAGCGTGAGCGGCCAGCAGCCGCTGTGAGCAGCCGTCCAGAAGCCGGCGACTGATCTGCATCGCCCGGGAAGAGTACAATGATGGTGCCAACTTGGGCCAGTGAAGCAATGTCCTCCACAACTAGACTGAAGAACAAAAGGACAGCAACTTGTCTGTTCCCTTTCCCCTGATTCCCAACACTGTTCCCATCCCCCAATTCTCCAATAAAAATCTTTTTAAAAAAATAAAAAAAAGAAAAGTTCTCAAAGATGGCTTTGGTGTGGTTCTCTACATGGGGTGGCCGACAGCAATAGAACTGCCCCCATCTTTGAGGGCCCTGTGAGGAAGCACACCTACTCTGAACATTGGCAGTGGAGCCCAGAGACTCACGGAGAAAGGCGAGCGGAGGTGAGGTTAGTGATAGAGCTGGGATTTGAGTCCAGGCCTGGCATGTCTCCTGGACCTGGCCTGTGACCACCCCACCTGGGGCCTCTGGGATGGCAGGGCGAGGCCAGAGCTGGTTAGTGTCTACTGGCTTGCTCCATGGGCAGTTGGCCCTGGTGTCTGCAGACAGGGACAAAACAAGTGTGTTCCTGAGAGGCCCTGGCCTGACGCACCCCTTGTGCTGCAGCTGTGTGTGGAGCCTTCTTTTCCAGATGTGTTTACCTGCTCGGCCCTCAGCCTAGGCCTCTAACCAGGATACCAAAGTGACCTAGAGTTGGCTCATCCCCTGCCTCCCAGCCTCTTCCGTGAAAAGCAAACTTCTGTTACCACAGAAACACAGCAGGCCTTTGGGGCCCCCCAGCAACCACCACTTCCCCCAGTGTGGTGGTTTCTGAACTGCATCCTGAGAACTCTCAGAGTGGCTTCAGGGGGCTCACAGATACCTCATTTTACGTGCAAAACCTACGTTAACCCCTTACAATGCACACTGCCGTGTCACCAACAGCAAACGCTGGCCCTGGGAACCTGCACAGGCTCCCTTACCTTCCGCAGCCCTCAGGGAACCCTGGCCTGTGGCCTCCTCTCCTCTGGCTGAGAAAGACGCCAAGAGTGTGAGGCAAGCTGCTGAAACACCTGCCACCACCTCCAGGGTTATCCAGGACTTCTCCCATCTGCACTTCCAAGTCGGAGCAGCAGGATGAATCTGCAGAGGAGGCTAGAGCGCCAGTTGCCTGCTTACTCCAAACTGTGGGCTTTTCAAACTAACCCCACCATTCTTATGGGCTGACTTTTATAACAGTAAGTGTTATAAGTGTAAATTGATGATTCATATTAATATCATATTTCCTGTTTTATGTAATAGAGTTTCCTGTATGATTTAGATCGAAAGAGGGGACTTCTCTGCTTAAAAGAAAAAAGCTAAGAAAGCCCTGACTTTGATAAATGGAGATGAAGGGAACTGCCAGGCTGGCCCCTCGGCGCCAGGTGGATGGAAAGGGCACCCAGCCAGGGTTGGAGCAGACTGGACACCAGAGGTGCTTTCTCATGAAGACCACCCTGAGAATACTGGGTGCCTCTGGCCCTTGTAAGGAGGTTGAGGCAACTGTTAGGGTTTTATTGCAATTTTCTGTGTACACAGAAAATTATGCAAATTTTTTAAAAGACCATGACTAATTCCATACAGAGTTGTGCAAAAAGGAAATGTTATGATGTGAAGTGTGAACCTGCGTTAGCTCTGGATAGTAATAACAGCCAGAATAACGGTCACACTGGATACTGCTCTGACCAAAATTACAGAGGGTGCCAAAAAAAAATGTATATACATTTTAAGAGATGTTACCTATGTAGCAGTCCTTCCTGGTAATCAGCAGTGCCTGGATGCTGATGGTAACCACTTTGAGCATCTCTTGTAATTGCAGAAGTCAAATGTGACTATATATTACTACAATTTTAATACAGTTTTTTCCTTTCTTAAAATGTGTATACATTTTGGGGGGCACCCTCTGTACTTAAAAACCTCATTTCCCAGTCAGGGAATGTATGTGGAGGGGGCAGCCAGCAAGTGCTGCAGGTGGACAGCAGCCCAGGGTTGCCTGTTTTCCTAAGTGACCGAAAGAAGTGGAAATCTGGATTTTTAGGCTAAACATTTCCTGATTTTTAAATGTTGCCGAATAAACCATTTAAAGGTACACTTCAGGTCTAACAAAAACCTATGGGGTCGGGGGTGGGGGAAGGCGATAGATGCAGCCAGCGGGCCCTGAGTTGCCGACTCTGCCCGGCCTCGGGGAAGGTGGGGCCTCGGCAGCAGGAAGCCAGGGACAGGAGCGCGCCGAAGCTTCGCTGGGCCCGCAGCTGCTTCCTCCCCAAAGCCCGGGGCAGCGCATGGGACGGGGACCCTCCCTGGGGAGTCCCCGGGGTCCCCTGCCAGCAGCCTCCCCTGCTTGTGCAGTGCTTGTGCACTGCCCCCGGCTGGGTGGGGCTTTCCTTTTGCGAAAACAAAACCCTAAGGCGCAGGTGGCTGCGGGAGCTCCGCGCCACACGTCCTTCCCTAACAGCGCGCGCCCTCTTGTGACCAGCGGGGAGCAGCGCGGCCTTTGGTCCCGGGCGGAGGGACAGGCCTGGGGAAAGCCGAGTTCGCCCGATTCAGCTTCAACGCACCAACTTGTGCATTTTATTTGGACCTCAAGTACACAAATTAATCATAATCCTCGGTTCACAACACTCACACTCTGACCATCAGTCCACGCATGGCCTCCTTCCTCCTGTGTATTTTTAATACAGTCAGTTTGAAACTAGAATCATGGCCATAACCTACATTTAACTATAACCATATACTTCCCCATCTCATCACCTCTGCCCATTTCTCCTCTCCCAAGATAACCTCCTGCATCTCCCATTCACCACGTCTTTGCCTTTTTTTAGTATATAGTTCTATTGTAGCTATATGTATTGCCTTAAAAGTGCATGTAAGTATGGTAGTTGTTTATAATTAAATGAAAAGGATGCCACACTGTATGTAATCTGTTGGGACTTTATTCACTTACCATTATTGTTCTGCAACAGACACCCCCCCCCCTTTATGCAATACTTTACATGCTCTTGTCTATCTCTTGATGCAGCCACCACTGCCATGCTGCTCTGCAAGGTCTATGACCAATTTCATTCCAGTGTAACCACATAGCTGTGCTTCAGGCCTCCATTGGCACCTCTTGACTGTCACGCTGGAGCTTTCCTGGGGACACTGTCATGGGACCCACTCGGCACCCACACATGTGCGTCCGGCGTGTGCGGGAGAGTCCCCTGCCATATGGGGTAATATTGGTCAACAGTACACCGCAATCAGGGGGTACATTTGTCCTCCTTCAATCCCAGGAAAAACTGTCCTGAGGCAGGTTTTATGCACCTTCTCTAAGGACAGTCCAATGGGACGAAGCAAACAGTCACCTAGTGGTGGCCAACTCAGTAGGTCATCCTTGTGCCGGCTTCTCCTTCCCGGCTTCACTCCTGATGCATTTGCAGCTGGATATGTGGAAACAAACCAAAACCATGTGAGGGCTGCATGAACAGCTTCACTTGGGGGTGGCCTTGGAAGGCAGCAGTGAAGGGAAATAACCCCAATGGCCAAAGCTCTGGGCAGGGCATCCGGTCATCCACTTCGGTGGAAGTGGCCCAAGAAAATAGACAGCCTCAGAAGAATGGTGAATGGCCATGGGCCTGGAAAAAGGCCTGTAAGCCTCCAGAGGGGTGGGTGGGGCTGAAAGCCACTAAGAATCTCAAAGGAGCTATGTGCCTGTTTTTATGCCAGTACCATGCTGTTTTGATTACTGTCGCCTTGTAACATGATTTGATGTCAAGTAGCGTGATACCCCCAACTTTGTTCTTATTTCTCAGGATTGCCGTGGCTATTTGGGGTCTTTTATGGTTCCATATAAATTTTAGAATTATATTTTCTATTTCTGTGAAAAATGCCCTTGGTAGTTTGGTAGTAATTTCATTGAATCTATATATTGCTTTAGGCAGTATGGACATTTTAACTATATTAATTCTTCCTATCCATGAGCATGGTAGGTGTTTCCATTTATTTGTGTCTTCTTTAATTTCTCTCTTCAGTGTCTTATAACTTTCTGAGTACAGGTCTTTTACTTCTTTGGTCAAATTTATTCCTAAGTATTTTAGGCAATTCCACTCTTAAGTATTTATCCAGGGAAACCCAAGACATTAATTTGAAAAAATGTATGCACTCCTATGTTCATTGCAGCGCTATTTTCAATAGCCAAGACTTGGAAACAATCGAAATGCCCATCGGTAGACGACTGGATTAAGAAACTGTGGTACATTTACACAAAGGAGTATTACTCCGCTATAAAGAAGGAAATAGTACCATTTGGAACGATATGGATGGACCTAGAGACTATTATGTTAAGTGAAATAAGTCAGTGAGAGAAAGACAAATACCATATGATCTCACTTATATGTGGAATCTAAAGAGCTGAATAAATGAGTAATGTATACAGAAATAGTCTCAGACACAGAAGAAAAACTGATGGTTGCTAGATGGGAGGGGGTGGGGACGAGGGAGAAGGGGAAGGGACGAGACGACATAAATTGGTAACTTCAGTATTGTCACAGGGATAGGAAAGACAGTTTGGGGAATATAATCAATAATGTTGCAAATATTTTTTAGGGGGCCAGATGGACTCATGTCTTGTTAGGGAGACCACTTCATGAATGGTGTAGAGACTTGACCACTGCACTGTACATCTGAAGCTGCTGTTGAATAATATTATATGTCAACTATAATTATATATACATATAGTCGCGGGATGTGGAATACAGTGTGGGAATGGAGTCAATGGAATTGTAATAGATATGTATGATATTGGGGGTGAGGAGGCGGTGGATTGGGGAGTGAGGTTGTCACTTTGTGAGGGGTGAAAAGCATAACTAGTACATTGTTTTGTACACCTGAAACTAATAATAAAAATGTTTAATAAATAAATAAATAATAAAAAGAATCTCAAAGGAGCAAGTTATTTGAACAAGAAGTGCATTTTCTACAAAATAAAAACCCTGGGTAGAGGGCCAGCCGAGTGGCTCAGTTGGTTAAGAGCTCACTCAAGAGTTTGAGCTCTGAGCAACAGAGTCCCCGGTTTGATTCACTGCCCGAGCTGAGCTGCCGCTGAACGGCTCAGCTAAATAAATAAACCCTGGGTAATGAATCCACCAGATGCCAGAAAGAAAAGGTAGCTCAGGAAAAAACCCTGCACAGACCCATATGTTTTAGGACTAAAAGCCAGGGAACTGATAGAATTAAACGAACAGGCAGGGCCAGACTAGCAGGGGGCTGTGAGGGTGCACAGAGCAGCAGATGCAAAACCTGGAGTGGATTTCATGGCTCCTGTGGAGCAAAGACCTAAGTCTGAGCTTGATACCACTCAGACTGGACAAACTACAGAAATACGACAAGCAAGGACAAGAATCAGCTATGGGATTGGGTTTGCAGATTCACCCCAGCCCAGGAGGAAGTTCCAAATATTCCTGCACTTCCTAGATACTGGCTGTAGTTTTGTGGTTTGTTTGGTTGTGGTGGTGGGGGAGGGTTGTTTGGTTTGGGGCCTGGACTGTGTTTGCTGCTCTTTTGCAAGAAGGTGCTCACGGGGTACATTCATTCACTGTGACACCTTCTGGTGGCGCATATAACAGTCAGTCAGATGCAGAGGCAAGAATGATGTTTACCCATAAAGCTTGCCAAGCATAACAATCGAAACAATGCCACTTCCTAGGAGAAGAAAAAGTACACAGTCTTCTCACACGAGGCTTTGTGCGGCCAGCGGTGGGTGCTAGACACACTGTCAAAGCTTCCTGGGAGTTGAACACCGCTGTCAGGCTAATGGAAGCTTTACTCTGGACTACGGACGCTTAAACAAGAACGTGGCGACTTTCATTTCCACAGTGCCCAATAGCACCAAAGTGAATGAATGCGTGTCTGCCATCATACCTGGTTCTTGGTTTGCAGCCTAGGGTATTGCTAACACTTTATTTTTTAGAGCCCTTAGGGGGGAAATCAATTGGTCTTTACCTGACACAAGACACAGTACACTTTCATTGGTCTGAACTCTCCAGTGACAGGGCATCAGTGGTTTGGACACACCCGGTATGATGTGAAATGTTGGTGGATATGCAGGCATTTCCATAATGGCTCCACAGATGACATGCCTTCCAGCTAAGGAAAGGCACATGGGCCCGGAGTGGGGACAAAATCCAAGTGACTTGCCTTCCCAGTAATCATCTTGGGAACTGTGTCACAGCTCAGTGATATTTCCCAATCAACTAAGGATAAACTTTGTGGTAGCCACCAACCACCAAAACTGGATGCTTTGCATATTGTCTGGCTATTGGAGGCAGTACACCCCAAACCTGGGAATAGTCCTACAGCCTCCACCTCATGTCATCAGACATGTGGCCACATTGGAGTGAGGGTCCCAGTGACAAGTAATCTTGGAATCAGTTCAGGCAGCAATAAAAATGGCCTCACCATACAGCCTCTGTCTCCTTCAGACCTCGAGGAACTACAGGTGTCCATGGCTGATCACACACCTGACTGGGGCCTGTGCCAATGAAAACACCTCCACTTCTTCTGGGCCTCTGAGATTTTGAGTTTGAGTACTTCCTCCTGCTGAGAGGCAACTGGGGCCCTCATCGAAACAGTCTCCAAGTTGACCTCATCCTGCAATTCTAAACTAAATTCCATAGGTGAGACAAGCTCTATAAAGTCCTATCATGAGAAGACGGACCTTTGAATGAAGGGCCAAACTCAGCCCCTGAACTTTTAATCATCTTCACAAACAGGTAGTTGCCCACTCAGGCAGAAATAGCGTCTTACCTAATGAACTGCTGGCTTAATGAAGGTCTTGCCTACAAAAGAGGCCAGCTGACAAGAATCACTGATGAAAGAGCCCACCCACCTCCGAGAGGAGCAGGTCCTCTACAATAAATACTACAGCTATCCAGTGATGGCAAGTGGCTGATGGCCCGCAGCAGTGGACAATACCTGTACATAGGCTCCTGGGCTGTCACTAATGGCCTAGCTGAATAGTCAGATCTTTGGGCCACCCAAAGACTAGTAAAGACACACCATATATTGGGTGCATCCCTCATGGAAAGCTATAGTTATTTGATTATACACTCAATAGTTACGTTATATAAATGGTTGGTTGCATGAAGCATCTAGAGAAAAGTGTTTAGACAAACATATGTGGAAAAAGTAAATAAACATATGTGGCCATCATCCCTACTACAGACCATGTGCTCAAATCCACCATGGGTGTGAAACCACCATGAAGGATGGAGATGCCCAGTGAGAGATTATGGAAGCCGCTCCTAACTACAAGGACTGTACTCTGTGCCAACTATACCTGACTCTTATTTTTTTAAGATTTTATTGGGGAATTGGGGGAGGGGAACAGTGGTGGGGAATTGGAAAAGGGGACCAGCCAAGTTGTTGTTCTTCAGTCTTCGTTGTGGGAGGCGCCAGTCACCATCTGGCTTCCCGTCGACAGCTCATGGCCTCTAAGCTCAAGGTGCTGTGTTACAATCTTAGTTGCAGGTGGGCATAGCCACCATCCCATGTAGGAGCCAGACCCGGCAGCCTTGTTGTTAAGAGCGCACGCTCTATCCACTGAGCCATCCATGTGGCAGCTCAGCTCAAGGTGCCAAATTCAGTCTTAGTTGCAGGTGGGCGTAGCCACCATCCCACGTGGGAGTCAGACCCGGCAGCCTTGTTGTTAAGAGCACGCGCTCTATCCACTGAGCCATTTGGGAGACAGCTCAGCTCAAGGTGCCGAGTTCAGTCTTAGTTGCGGGTGGGCAAAGCCCACCATCGAATAGGCAATCTTGTTGTTACACCAGCTGAGCCATCCTGCCACCTGTTGGCAGCTCAGCTCGGGCGCAGTGTCACTGGCCCCTGTGGGAATCGAACCAGTGGCCCTGTTCGTCAGAGCTCATGCTCTTAAGCCAACTCTTAACCAACTGAGCCACTCAGCCGGCCCTATACCTGACTTTTTAGTGATGACTTCCTCAGAGCCAGCTGGTCTGTCTTCACCTATTATTATTTTTTTTAATATTTTTATTGAAAATATAGCTAACATACAATATTATATGAGTTTCAGGGGTATGCCATAGTTGTTCAACATTAATAGACCTAAAGAAGTGATCACCATGGTAAGTCCAGCAACCATCTGACACCGTGCTACCACAATATTATTGACTATATTCCTCACACTGTATGCTGCATCCCCATGACTTACTTGTTTTATGCCTGGAAATTTGGACCACTTATTGCCCTTCACCTTTCCCCTCCCCCCTTTTTAATTTTTCAGTTACAGTTGACTTTCAATATTATTTTATATTAATTTCACGTGTACAACAGCATAGTGGTTAGACATTTATATAATTTAAGAAGTGATCCTCCTGACTAGTCTAGTACCCACCTGGCACTACACATAGTTATTACAATATTATTGACTATATTCCTTATGCTATATTCTACATGCCCATGACTACTTTGTAACAACCAATTTGTACTTCTTAATCCCTTCCCCTTTTTTTACCCACCCTGCCCCAACACCCCTCCCATCTAGCAACCATCACAATGCTCTCTGTATCTATGAGTTTGTTACTGATTTGTTTATTTTATTCTTCAGATTACACATATAAGAAAAATTACATTGCACCTATCTTTATCTGAAATACTCCACTAAGCACAGTAATCTCAAGGTCCACCCCTGCCGCCGCAGATGGCAAGAACCCATTGCCTTCCATGGCCAAGCAATATTCCACTGTATGTATGTACCACTTCCTCTTTATCCATTCACCCATGAACAGACACACCCAGGCTGCCTCGACATCTTGGCCATTGTAAACAATGCTGCAATGAACATATGGATTCACTCGTCCCCTCAAAGTAGCATTTTGGGTTTCTTTGGATAAATATCTAGAAGTGGGATTACTAGGTCCTTTCTTGTCTCTTGTTTTAAAGTCTATGTTGTCTGGTATAAGTATGGCTACTCCAGCTTTTTTTTTTTTTCCCTATTTCCATGGAATGTCTTTTTCCATCCCTTTACTTTCCATCTGTGTGTGTGTCTTTCAATCTGAAGTGATTCTCTTGTAGGCAGCATATGTAAAGGTTTGTTTTCTTATCCATTCAGTCCTCCTATGTCTTTTGGGGCCCTGGCAGTCTCCTTGGTCACCTGCTCCGAGTGCTCCAGGAGTGTCCCCTGTATGGGTTGTGTGCCCTCCTGTTATATTTGAGCCTTGATTGCTATTGGCATGTCAGTGGATGGGACTGACCCTTAGAGCTGACTGGCTGTGAGGTTTGGCCATGTCCACAGCTTATGGGATGCTGTTGGGGGGGGCTTACCCCACTGAGTGGGATTCACCCCAGAGGCCTCTGGTGCCTATTGAGACCCGCCTTTGTGTATGCCAGTTGTGGGGCTAATTGGGCAGTGTTCTGCTGTGGTCTGAAGGCAACCTCCTGATATGTTGGTTTTGGGGCCTCTTGAGAGGGGTTCTGATGCAGGCCCATGTCACCCACTGCCTGTGAACAGCTGGGGACTACCTGGTAGGAAATACAAAGCAATCCGTGGTTTTTCACTGCCTGTACTAAACCTGGAGGCATGTGGGCGAGGCCACGTTGTGAATCGAGAATGGCTGCCACCAGTACCAGGCCTGGTGTAGCTCTGCAAAAAGCCAGAGGCCTGCTGCACCTGCTGGCTCCTTTAAAGTTCAGCCCCTGATAAAGCCTCATGCAGTATGAGAGTTGTGTGAGGTAGTGTCTCAGGGGAGTCACTAGAGTGGGAAGAGTTATGTTCACCAGGTTAATGTAGATTCTGGTTTGGTACCAGTGCAGAGCCTGGAGCTACTCTAGAAAAGTCTCAGCACACGGAGGCCAGTCACTGCCTGCCTGGGGCCTGTGGACTCTGATAGTTTTCCATGAAAGGGTGTGATGCGGGTGGGTCTGGCTGCTCTTGGAGAAAGTGCTGCCGGCTTTGGGGCAGTTGAGTGGGCAGGGTCCCAGTGAATCGGCAGGGCAGAGCCTAGAAGCTTGTCAGACCAATCAGATTCAGATTTGGCCGTAAGCGTAGGGGGTGGGCTCAACACGTTAAAGATGGCGGCTGGCTGCATAAGAGGAACTCAAACAGGGAGTGGCCACTGTCCTCCAGCCCTGGCCTTGACGCCACACACCTTGGTCTGCTCCTCGTATGCCTCTGATGCCCCCCGAGTCACTGTCCCTTCGCTGGAGCCCAAGGTGAGTGCCTGCGAGTGAGTGGGTCTGTGCGCGGGGCCGTTTAAGATGATGCTTGGGTTTCCTGCAGCTTTCCGTCCCACCCAGATGGTTGGACTCCACAGTGTTTTTCACAGCCAGATGTTGGGGGGTCTCCTCTTCCCAGCACCAGTACTTCAGGCTGGGGAGTCTGGAGTGGGGCTGGCTTCCTCATTCCTGCGGGAGGGGGGGTGAAATCCGCGGCTGAGCTATACCTCCCTATTTTCAACCACCACACTGTTTGGGACCAGCCTTGTTTGCGTCTCTTTCTCTGCGCCTTCTACCAGTCTCGATGTGGCTTCTTTATAGCCTTAGTTATAAAGCTTCTGTTCAGCCAGGCTTCAGATGGTTCTCTAGGTTGCTTGTTCCATAATTAAGTTGTAATTTTATGTTTTTTCTCTTTTCTTTCTTTTATTAGTTTCAGGTGTGCAAAACAACATGATTAGACATTTACACCCCTCACAAAGTGAAAAACCCCCTAAGTTTACTACCCCTCTGACATCGTCCATAGCTATTACAATACCATTGACTATATTGCCTATGCTGTACTTTATATCCCATGACTGTATACAGATGGTGCCAAAAAATGTATACACATTTTAAGAAAGGAAATTTGAAATATGTATACATTTTTTGGCACCCTGGTATATGTTTATTTATAGTTGACATTCAATATTATTTATATTAGTTTCAGGTATATAGTGCAGTGGTTAGGCATTTATATAAAATTCTATGAAGTGATCCCCCGATAAATCCAGTATCCTTCTGACACCCTACATAATCTTTACATTATATTCCCCATACTATTTTTCACATACCCATAACTTGTGTAACTACCAATTTGTACTTCCTAATCTCTTCTCCTTTCTCACCCATCCCCCCAACCCCCTGCCATCTAGCACCAGTTTGTTCTCTGTATCTATGAGTCTATTTGTTTTGTTTGCTCATTTATTCTGGTCTTTAGATTCCATATATAAGTGAGATCATATGCTATTTATCTTTCTCAGCCTGGCTTATTTCACTTAGAATAATATTCTCTAGGTCCATCCATGTTGTTGCAAATGTAAGATTTCATTCTTTTTTATGGCAGAGTAATACTCCATTGTATAAATGTAGCACAATTTCTTTATGGGCATTTTGGTTGTTTCCATACCTTGGCTATTGTGACTAGCACTGCAATAAACACAGGGGTGTATATATTTTTTTGAATTAGTGTTTTGGAATTCTTTGGATAAATACCCAGTAGTGGAATTGCTGGGTCATAAGGTAGTTCTGCTTTTAATTTTTTGAGGAACCTCCAAACTGTTTTCCGTAGCGGCTGCACCAATTTGCAATCCCACCAATAGTGCATGAGGGTTCCCTTTTCTCCACATCCTTGCCAGCACTTGTTTGTTGATTTATTGATGTTAGCCATTCTGACAGGGGTGAGGTGGTATCTCATTGTGGTTTTTATTTGCATTTTTCTGATGATTAGTGACATTGAACATTTTTTCATATGTCTATTGGCCATCTGTATGTCCTTTGGAGAAATGTTTCTTCATGTCCTCTGCCCATATTTTAATTGGATTATTTGGTTTTTTGATGTTGAGTTGTATGAGTTTTTTTAATAAATTTTGGACATTAACCCATTATCAGATGTATCACTGGCAAATAATTTAGTTGTAATTCTAACGTGTTCATGGAAGGAAGCAGGCTGTTTATCTACTCCGCCATTTGAGATCTCCCTGTCTTCATCTATTTACAAGTTGCACAAGGTGATAATCTCCTCTGCTTACCTGAGCTCCTGAGCACTCAAGTGCTTCTGCACCTGCTCTAGTGGGTCATTTCGTTCAGGTCAGTGTAGGCAGACAAACTTGGGACGTATTTTATGGCCACCCTCCTCTGTCTGCTTTCCTCTTATGATAACAAAGTGGCAGAAAGGAGGACAATGTGGCTCATTCCTAAGTGGGAATAACAGATCTCAACTGGTTAGGTGTGAACATGTCTGACCCCAGGAATACATGGAGGTCAAGGGGACGTAACTATCTCTTTTTCTATTATAAATATGGACAAACAGCCCCAGATGTCCTTCCACTACTCTTCTAAGCCAATTGGGTTAAAAGAACCAAACATTATATACTATGAATGTAAACTGACAACAGATTTTTTGCAATGTTACATGCCAGATGACAATAGAATAACATCTTTGAATTGATAAAAATAACTGTCAATCTAGACTTCTACATCTGGCTTAGCTGTTTTTATGAGTAAGGGCAATATAAACATATTTTTAGGGCCGGCCGAGTGGCACGTTGGTTAGGAGTTGGCTTGGGACGCCAGCTCTGAGCAGCAGGGTCCTGGTTCGGATCCCACATGAGGGCCAGTGACGCTGCGCCCCCTACAGCTAAGATGGTGAACAACAGCTCGACCTGGAGCTGGGCTGCTGTGAGTCACCAGCGACGGCATAGGCTGCAGTGGGGCTGGCCGGTAGTGGGCGTGAGCTTTTGTGAGCTGCCATGAGCCACCGTGAGTGGCCGTCCAATGGCTGGCAAGCGACTGCCTCACCTGGGAAGAAAGCAATGATAATACCAACACCAACATGGGCCAGTGAAGCAACATCCTCCACAACTAGACTGAAGAACAAAAGGACAGCAACTTGTCTGTTCCCCTCCCCCCAATTCCCCAATAAAATCTTTAAAAAAAAAAGCAAAACAAACATATTTTTAGACTCTTGCTGAAAAGACAACTAACATTTGAGTCAGAAGAAAACAGGATCCAAAAATAAGTAGAATGCAAACAAGCAATGGTGAGCAAAAAATAAAATATACAGGCAGATCTAATAAAAGCAATGACTGCATAAAACAGCAATAATAGCTAACTTAAATAAGATAAATTTAAACTACTAGGCAATAAAACAAGATAAATTTAAACTACTAGGCAATAATAACACAGTAGATGGGTAGGGGTACTGATTAACTTTACAAATTTTTATAAAGTCAAACATGCATGCTAAAAATATAAAAGTATCACTGAAGAACTTTAGCTAATAAAGGTGGCAGGAATTACAGAGTTATAAATTCGTCATTTTGCAACCTCTGATAAAATAACAGATTTAGACAAATATCAATACATGGAAACTTATAGCTAAAAAGATGATGGAAAACTTTACAGTGGGAGGGATCAGGCTGTCAGCACCTGAACCCACTGATTAAGTGTACATTAAGTGTGATACTTCTGGAGAATATGCACTGCCTGATGAAGTACACAGCATCACCTACAGGAAAACCTTGAAAACAGAAAAAGACTAACCTGATTTTAAGCAAGCCTTTGGAGCTACCTTTCAGTTTAGAGGCGATAACAGGGATAGAGGAACAAGTTAAACAACACAAGGACACAACAGATAAATCCAGAATGTGAGATGTTCTACAGGAATCCATACACAACCTATTAGAGGTAACAACAGATGCCAGCAACACTGCTGAACATGACATCAATAAGAACTAGTCACATTCCTATTCCACTATTCTTTTTTTTCTAAGATTCTTATTGGGGAATTGGGGGAAGGGGAACAGACAAGTTGCTGTCCTTTTGTTCTTCAGTCTAGTTGTGGAGGACGTTGCTTCACAGGCCCAAGTTGGCATCATCATTGCGCTCTTCCCGGGCGAGGCAGATCAGTAGCTGGCTTCTGGATGGCCGCTCACAGCGGCTGCTGGCTACACACGGTAGCCCATGGCAACCCACTGCCACAGGGGCTGCAGCCTATGCCGTCCCTGGCGACTCACGGCAGCCCAGCTCCAGGTTGAGCTGTTGTTCAGCATCTTAGCTGTAGAGGGCAGTGTCACTGGCCCTTATATGTGGGATCTGAACCAGGGCCCTCTGGCGTCCCAAGCCAGCTCTTAACCAATGCACCACTCAGCCAGCCCCCCTATTCCACTATTCTAATCAGAATATGTAATTTTTTTTAAAGATTTTTTTGGGGAATTCGGGGATGGGAACAGCGCTGGGGAATTGGGGGTAGGGGAACAGACAAGTTGCTATCATTTTGTTCTTCAGTCTAGTTGTGGAGGACGTTGCTTCACTGGCCCAAGTTGGCACCATCATTGCGCTCTTCCCGGGCGAGGCAGATCAGTAGCTGGCTTCTGGATGGCCGCTCACAGCGGCTGCTGGCTACACACGGTAGCCCATGGCAACCCACTGCCACAGGGGCTGCAGCCTATGCCGTCCCTGGCGACTCACGGCAGCCCAGCTCCAGGTTGAGCTGTTGTTCAGCATCTCAGCTGTAGAGGGCAGTGTCACTGGCCCTCATATGTGGGATCCGAACCGGGGTCCTCTGGCATCCCAAGCCAGTTCTTAATCAATGCGCCACTCGGCCGGCCTCAGAATATGTAATTTTTAAGTAAGGATTCCATTCTGGGTAGCTACAAAAATAAAGTATGTGGGATAAATCTGATGAAAGATATGTAAAACTTTTATAAAGAAAGCCATAAAACTTTACTGAAAAACAATAAAAGACCTAAATCAGTGGGGATCCTATTTCATGACTGTGAAGTTCAATCATAAGTCATTTCTCCCAAAATTAATCTATAAGTTCAATGCAACTCAAAGAAAAATAATCAATAAGGCTATTTTATGGAACTTGCCAACCCCATCTTAAAACTTTATAGTAAAAAGTAAAATGCCTGTTCCTTCCTCCCAATTTTACTGTAAACCTAAAACTGCTCTAAAAAGTCTTTAAAGTAAAATAATCATCATCATCATCAAAGAATAGAACAGAACAATTTTGAACTTGCCCTAACGATATTAAGATTTTATCAAAATTGGGGTATTGGCACAGGTATAGAAAAATAGGCCAAGAAAGCCAGCACCAGACCACGCATATATATAAACTTAGTAAATGACACAAGCAACATTGTCTATCAGAGGAGCAGGGGACCACTTGCTGAAACAATAAATCAAATGGTAAGAGGTACTCAGGCATAAAAATCAAGGCAGAATCAAGCACTAAATATAAAATGACACAAAAATCAAGGCAAAATCAAGTACTAAATATAAAATGCAAATCTTTAAACACTTAGAAAGTAGAGAATATCTCTGACCTTGAGGTAACCCCAGAAGCCAAGTTGAAACATAAATCACGCATTGTGAGAAGGTATCTCCAAGGCATATTACTAACACAGGGTAATACCCATAATATGTTGAGAGCTCTCAAATGAGGAAGAAAAACTCAATATGAAAAGAGGCAAAGGATATAAAGAAACATCTCACAGATGTGTGGAAGCCTAAAGGGGCAACAAAAAGTGGAAAGATGACCAGGCTCACTGGTAACATGGGGAATGTAAAATAAAATGTAAGACCATTTAGTCCCAGATTGGCAAAACTGTTAAGCTGAACTAATATTAAGTACAAGACAAGAGTGGGGGAAATAAGCAATCTCCCACACTGCTGAGAATATGAACTGGTTCTATCACTCTGGAGACCGATTCGAAAATAGCTAACCATGTTGAAATTGCACATACCCTCTGACCCAATCATTTTATTTCTAAGTACACACTCAACATCTAAACTCTCACACATATGCATGAGATGTTCAAGTACGCTTGTTTACTGTCAACATCGTTGAAATGGTAAAAAATAAAATCACATTAAAACTTCTATTCGCAGGGGAATGAGAAGTAAATTGTGGTGTATTCATACCCTGGAATACCAAATGGCACTTAGAAGGAATGAAACTAGAATAACATGTACAAGAAACATTTCAAAATACTGACTGAAAAAGCTATGAAAGGATACAGATAGCACAAATACCATGTAATTGTTTAGATACACTTGTGTATATATAATAGGGACAGTAAAAACAGGGATGATACCCCCCAAATTCAAGGGAGTGTTTACCTTTAAAAAAGGAAATAAAACAAGATTAGAGGTGGTAGTGCTTTAAAAGTGTAACTTCATTTTCTTTTTTAAACAAGGATCCTTAAAGCAAATATGTTAAAATGTTATGATCTACTAAAGCTGGGTGGTGTCTACAACAGGTGTTGTCATCCTCTATTTCCAGTGCTTGTCATATTTCAAAAATTAAAAATAAAAGTAGCCAAAGGCAAAGATATCAAGGGAAGAACAATACTTCCTACCTTTTATTAAACCAATTTTCTATGATATACATTACTTATAGAATTTAGTCTAAAAAAAAAAACTGTTAGTTTTTCTATTTTTAATTGTTTTGTAGTAGTCAGGCCTACCCAAAAAAAAAAAAAAAAAAGCCTTAAACTGGAATTTTATTTCTCCTAGCTGGAGCACAATCCTTAACATGCTATCCCAGACACTTTTGATTCCCGACCCAATGGCCCGTTTTGTTGCTAACAGAATCAGTTTTGTTCAGGTATTAAAAGACTATCTGCTTCAAAGGGTATTCACAACCTAAGGGGAGGAATCTTGACTAGTTTCAGCCAATTACAGTAATTCCATTCTCTACGTCAATAAGTGATTTACAAATGGGCATTTAAGGTCTTCTATTGGGTCATCGGGAAAATCATAACACATTTTTGCATTGAAAAACATAGAAAAATACGTCATGACTTTCCCGACAACCCAATAGTAGGCATGGAGGTGAAGTCCACTGAGGGAATTCCGTAAAAAAAAGGAACACTTTAATTAGAGAGACACAGAAGAATAAACAGTCTCCTCTCTGGCCTTTGAACATTGCTGTGTAAGCGAAGGTACCTGGAGATGTTGCCACCATCTTGCTACACAGTAAGGGTCAATCCTGAGGGCCAAAACTCATGGCAGAAGATGGGTGAGCAGGAAAAGATGGAAAGAAACATGGTCCCTGATGATACCACCAAGCCACTGAATTTACTAGTCATGGAATTGCTCTACCCAGACTTCTTGTGAAATGAATTTTCCTTAATGTGTAAGATCCACTTAATTAGGTTTTCTGCTCTTTGCAGTCAACTGCATATTGATACAATGCTCTTTATCAAAACAAAACACAAAACTCTGAAGAATGTACAAATTCCAATGAGTTCTTGATGACTATAAAGACCTTGTTATTCTCAGACAGGCTGGAGGCAGGAATTTTGCAAACTACACAAATAGTCGTAGCTCTACCAGAACCACCCTAGTTTTGCTTCACGCTTTCCCAATCATTGCGCAAGTCCTAAGGAGAATGTGCCTATTTTGTTATTAGCATTGTTAGTTAGCCACATCAAGAAAGTGATGGATAGTCCAAATTTGCTTCTTTGGAAGTATATAAAGGCATTTACTCCATAAACATAAACATTCCTTTATAACTCTTCATCCATGGCTCCCTAAAATTGTCTGAATGTATATTCCAACTTTCCAACAAGAGGGCCAGCCCATGGGTAGAAAGTGGTTTTATTTATTTGTTACCTGTGTCCTGCACCTGGGTAGAACCACAGTCCAGCATTGCAAATAGGTACTCACCATAGTTGTAGGTCCCGTTCCTAGAACTCTGGAGAAAGCTTTCCTCTAAATATCATGCTTCTGCAATAATTAAACAACTACACAGGTATGGACAATAAGATAGATTTATTTAAAAAGATGACTACAAAATTTGACACAGAGATAAAAAAAGACCCACAGGATTTAAATTGATAAATACAAAAGTGATTGGCTATAAACAATGTAAAAATACATTTCCCGGTCCCCAAACAGAACATAATTTAAGTATAGCAATTGTAAAAATTTCTGTATTGTAAGTGTGCATGTCCCTTATAATTATTAAGAACCATTCTAAACAGTTCATTTGTATAAAATATAACATTAAATTTACCATAGATGTTAAATAAATTATTTTAAATTTAAGTTTATTGAGTTTGCCCTTTTCTGTACGTTAACAGTGGTTTTGGTCCCAAGTTCTCCTTGAACTTTTTATTGACCACAATGGTCGTTTTACTTCTAATTCCTTCTAAAGTAGAAGAGGGAGGATAATCAGTTAAGGTTCCCATAAAAACCAATGTGGGAAGGGGAAAAAAACAAACAAAAAAAACCAATGTGAAGAAAGGTTCTAGAGTGAACAAAAATGCCAGGGAATATATTATCTTTCTGGAAAGGAAAGGATTAGGAGGTCAGCTAAGAGGCCCACTTCTACACCAATGAAACAAATGGAAGTGAAACCTCAGAATAACCAGAGCTTACGCTCACGGCAAACACTCTATATGTAGGAGGCCAGCTGAGGACAAGGCCATCAAACTCAACTAAACCCAATGCATGGATGGGGACCTTGAGGTACCCTAGACGATTTGCTGTGAATCCCAGCTGGGTCTAGATGATATTCAAATGGCAACGGTACAGTTTGATGTGAAATTCCAGAACTTGCCTATCATAACTTGATTATCTTTGAACCAGTCTTTATTCTTGAATCCAAGACCCAGGCTATTCCCCCTGTCTTAGATGGCACACCCAGTAAAAATAGCATCCATAATAGGTTTCATTATCTCCCAAGCAGGCAGTGGTGGCATCACCACTAACACTAGCATCCAAAATCTGATACAAACAGATGGGGTCACTAAACTATCTATCTCTCTGGAAACATGATTCCAATTTTCAGATAGAAAACCTAGCATGCCTACCTGGGGAGACCTCCACCAAAGTCCTTGACACATGGGTTCATTGCTGTAACACCAGAATCTTGAGTCAAAAATCTAGGAGGACAAGAAAGGTCTAGTCTGTGAACCACTTGGTCAGAAAGGTCCTATCCCAGGTGCCTTGTCAGGTTGGCTCTAAGACAACCTACCAGCAACAGACAATTCTTCCAAATGATCAGAAGTGGTTATGAAGTGTCTCTTGAGAAATGTTTGACTACTCCCTTACACCATCAACAGTATTAATGTGGGCAAGATTCTCTAGATAATCACTTTCTTAAGGTCTCCTCCAAAGAGAAGCTAGAGCAGTGCTTTCGTGGGAACAAAATCCCTAAAGATTCTGCTAACACTCTATGCAATTAAAAGGGCCCAAGATTCTGGACCATCGAAAGGCAACTGCCAAAAAGAAAGAGAGGCAGAGGTCCCACCTCTGCCTGATGATGAAGCAGTGTGTGGACCATTCTGATAAGGAGACAAAAAAGGGAGCATCTCAAATACATGAAAAATCAAAGGCTGCGGTTTTGAAAAGATGACTGACTCCAAAGAAAACATCTGAAGAGGACCTGAAGAGCTGTATTAATTTCAGTAGAAAGGGTCATATGCCAATAGGAGAACGGACCATGTCCTAACTCAGATTATGAACTCATCTCTTCAGGCATTTGATAAGTGATCGAAGCCTGCTTTTGTAATTTCACTGTATTGCGCAAAAAGTATATCTTTATCTTTGGTCCTTAGGCATGGTATCAGTTTCTTCCACTCTTCTGTTATGTAAGTCTTTTTTTTTTTTTTTTTTTACTTGGTCAACAACCAAAGTGCAGCATAAAAATGGGGTTGTGGACCGTTGCTGCTTTTATATATATAAAATAGCAAAATCCCCCATATATTTTCTATTAGGCTATAAAAGAGTTAATAATAATTATCCTAAATTGTTACAGTATAATTTTAAGGCTGAGTGAGATATACTAAAGCCTGGTTATTATTATATTTTAAGGAAAAAACCTAGACCAACATTTTAAATATTGAATTTAAAAATTTATATATTAAATTGTATCTAATCATCAAAAAACCTAACTAAGCAAATTAAAGTAAAAAATGAAACAATTTATAAACAGATGAGCTTAATCATGCATTTATACAAATATAAAGCATAGTTTGAAAGCTAAGCCTAGTAACAGTGACAGAATAATGTATCATCAGTTGAGCTGTGATTTAAAGAAACAATTGCCCTCACCTCCAAAAAAAAAAAAAAAAACTTCATTTGATACAAGTTTCAACTGTTATAAAAAAATTTAAAAAAAACAAAAACCCTCCGGCCTAAACTGTGGTGACTGACACACAGCCCTGTCCTTCCTCCTGCTCTTCAAAAGTGGTTTAACAGTTATACACATTGTACAAGAGCTTCTGCCTGGGCTCAGGCACCACGCAGTCACTAATTTACGTAACACCTGCTCCCTAGAGTCTTTAAGCATTAAGTGGTTCAGTGAGGGCCTCTGTCCTAACGGTAGTCTCAGGTTTTCTCAGCTGGGATTCCTCTCGTTTTTCACAGAACATAATGACAAAGTCAGACAGGAACATGACACTTGCTAGAAATCCAAACACCTGAGGAGGAAAAATGGGGGAAAGTTATATGAGGACTTCTGGAATAGAATTTCACATTTCCTACCTGGCTTTGAGAGTGTTTCATTCAAGCAAGATGATTCATCTATATTATCTTATACACATTCTTAACTTTAGTGGTAAAAAAATTTTCTATCAAAAAATGGAAGGAAGCTACAAAAAAAAAATTCCAGAATAATGGCTATTAGTCTCACAACATACAAGTATCTTATATGTACATGTGTATGTGTGGGGTGCCAATCCATGAAACTAAGGTTAACAGATGAAAAAAAAAAAATCCTATAAAATGATACAATACACAGGATTATTAGCAATGGTTAGATTTATCTACAGATGAGATAAGGGACATATCTGAGAAGGCAGCTGAGCCTAGGTAAAATAGGAAAAAATTATTAATATCAAAACAGAAATTCTATTTTAAAGATATTTTTAGGTTAAATTACCTAAAAAAAATATTTTCCTGTTAACTGTCACACTCTAATGACACAGCAACATGACGTCACCACCTACTTCCTCTTCCTTAAATCACTTCCTCATTGTACGCTTCTAACATATCAAACATTTCGAGAGTTTTGTGAAAAAACAGAAGACCATGGTTCAAATTTAGCTTCCTCACTAGCAAAACCCTTAAAGAAATGGGGACCAAAGAAGCGTTCTGTAAAAAGTGAAAATTGATGTAGGTAATGGTTAAAGTCCCTTTCAACTCTAACCCTGCATCTCCATAATTTTTAAGGCTTTGTTGTAGTCTGCTACAATCTCTTGACCCTTCACACCCAACCCCTCCACTCTAAAGAATATGCATTCTGCTTCATTTCACTGTAAAGCAAACTGAGCTCCAAATCAATTTACCTTGGTGTCCCCAACACATTCAACCTAAATTTAATTATTAACCCTACCCTCAAAACCCAAGTCTCTTGTCCCCTGATGGCCATCTTCCCCCTTATTGGTCTGGCAAACTTTCAATACTTTAAAGGTAGACCAGATGTCACCATGTCTGTGAAGCTGCTGATCACCTCACAGAGCTCCAGTCCATCTATGGCCCTTTATGCCAAATAATCCAGATAGATGATCTTCCAGCTCTTTTGCTCACCTATTTCACAAAATTTTCTTGAAAAACGGACCCCCTCATTTGATTCTACAGAATTTTTCATAATTTAAACAGTTGCAAAAGATAATTTCTAGCATATTATAAATGAGTTTTTAAACTACCAGTAACTGTTAAACATAGCCAATGAAATCTAAATACTAACATAACGTTGTTAATAACATAACAATCTAACATATCATCTAATTAAAACACACAAATAAGCTGTTTACTAATAGCTGGAAATTTTATGCCATGCTTTTTTCCCCCCAAACTCAACTTTTCCTCAACTTCCATTTCACTTCTTTCACAGCATTTTATAGTAATATATTTGTATACTTGAAAATATTTTCCTCATCACCCTATCATACTCCTCTGCAACAAAAATATGTCCATAAACTGAAATTAATCATAGGCTCTATTAAAACTTTGATTTTCTCTTCAATTGGTTTGGTTCATGTATCCATGGATACACATTGCTAGAGTGAGTCATGGTTCAGCATTAGTTTCATTTCTGTTTTGTTTTTACACATATTAAGTGCTAAGAAACCGTGGTAGGCAGATAGATTATAGCCATGCAACTATTAAACTCCTTTTAAGTTGTTCTATCATAAAAAAGTCATTTTAATGATCTATTAGCTAGCAACTCAATTAATTACAACTTCAATTTTGTCATGAACAAAGTATCAATTGGAAACCAGCTGACTTGCAAGAGGATCTGCTATCCTGTTGTTAGTCATTCACGTTCACAACACTGATTCCAATTCTGGTCTATGATCCTTAATTTACAATTCTGAAATCCAAAAAAGCTACAAATAATTTATTTTGCTCAAAATCAACACAAAGTAGAAATATCCCTTTTACTGTGACTATTCATATGCTTCATAAATATTAACATGCTGGATTACAAAATGCTACCCAGCTCCTCTGAAAGTACTGTGTAATAAAGTATATATACAGTATTACCTTTCTAAAATCCAAAATATTCAGAATTCTAAAATAAATCTGCTCCCCACCCAGGATAAAAAGGTTTACTTATCCATCTCTTTTATTAGGCTCAATTTGGGATAATTTCTCCTGTTATTCTCTACACCTAGAACAGCACATGGCATGTAAGAGTGTTTCTGTTAAACTGAAAAGTAGAGAAATGCAAGATAATAAAAGTCAATTCTAAGGGCTAGCCGAATGGCTCAGTTGGTTAAGAGCTTGCACAAGAGTGTGAGCTCTGAGCAACATCGGTTCGAGTCCCAGCACGAGCTGAGCAGCCGCTGAGCTGCCAACAGGTGACAGGATGGCTCGGCTAAAAAAAAAACAAAACTCAATTCTACCACTTCCATGTTCGTATGTGGAATAAATGGGTTTTTGTTAACAAAACTCAAATTCTAAAGACAGGTTCTAAGTTTTTAAAGCTATCATATTTAAAGCTATCATTATTTGCTTTTAGATCTTCTATTCAAAATTATGCTAAAAAATAAGTTAAAAGACAAATTATTCTCCCATAGTGTATAACTTGTCAAGTACTTTCCAGATTTCATATTTCTAATGAAACAAAACTAAGCAAAGATAAAAATACAAGGTACTTACAATTGCAGCCCATTCAGCTGAAGTCTTGTCATGTGTAGAAACGAAAATGATGGATGCCAACAAGAACAGACATCCTATCCCCAAAGTAATATAAAAGTCCTACACATATATATAAAACACATAAGGAATATAGCATGGTTAGGTTGATAGAAACAAATGTTTTACTTTTTAAAAATCTTCAGTGACTTACTTTTTTTTCCTTCACACAACCCATATTTACATACTTTGACTTCTAACTTTTCAATAACCCTGGCATTCAAGAAATACCCTATAAAGGAACCCTAGCCACACTTTGGACAGGGCATATATTCAGAGAGTACATCACAAAATAATCTTTTCATAAAAACAGTTCCTCAAAAGGTCGTGTGTGTGTGTGTGTGTGTGTGTGTTTCTCTCTAGAACATATTAAAATTATCAAAGCCAAAGGATTTATTAAATCGTATCTTACTTTTTTTCTTCCCTTTCAAAAGTATTCTGTTGGATACTTTGGCCTCTCTAAGAGTACTTTGGTGCTTTGAAAGCACTTTGCAAAAGAAAGAATCAAAAGAACCACCCACTCATTATGTTGTTTTGTACACCTGAAAAAATAATAATAATCATAAAAAATAAAGAAAAGAACCACCCATCATTAACTAAATAAAATTATGCCAACAGTATGTTATTTTAGACCTTTAAACTTTCTGGAGTAACATTTTACGTACTTTCAAATGTTCCAAGTGGGTAGCCCACAATGAGCTTGAATGACAAGCTAGCTACCATGAAAGCTTCCTAATCTCATCATAATGCAGCTTACAATGCTGAAGTTCTTCATGAGTTTCCAAGTGCTCTCTGAAGCACTTCCTCATAATGCTCTCTCTCATATGCCAGCTGAAAACAGGGCTTGACATACATGATTCAGAGAGGAAAATGGTAAGCAACAGCCACTCCAAAGCGTTTTAGGTTTGGTGCTGTCTGAGATTTCTGAAATGCAGTCTCCACTAACCCTAACATTGATCAAACTATCCACCACAGAATTTCTAGACCACTGTTAATCATTCACTTAACATTTATAAATAATTTAAGAGGTTTCTCTTTGCTTCTAAAAGAGGTGTTTTTCTGCAGTATTTTGTTTTTTCTATTCCTTTGAATATTATTTCACATCAGCATGTTATATATAACTCTATTTACTAATATTATATATAATATATATATACATATATAATAAGTTATATATATATATAACTCTATTTACTAATATTTGGAGTACATTTAAGGAGGTATTTAAACAAGACAATCATTTTGAGACAGAATATTGCAGTATTCAATAAACATGGGTTCTAGAGCCAGATGACCTGAGTTCAGATCCCAGTGACACTACTTCCTAGCTCTATGACTTTGAATTAGTTACTTAACATCAGTGTGCCTTTGTCTCTTCACCTGCAAAATGGGGGTAATAACAGTATCTTCTTCATAAGGTGACTCTAAAGATTAGTGTTAACCCATAGAAAGTGCTTAGATCAGTGCCAGGCATGTAGTTGATATTCCATAAATGGTGGCTATTGTTATTCTTGATAGAATCTGACCCACAGTAGCAAAAAATAGAAAAGATTCTTTCTTATAAAAGATTATCATTCCACCCTAGACACTATCACCACACACTCAAAACATTTTCTTTAAAAAACAAAAACCTCTTTTACATGAAAATATATTTAAAATTTAAGTACATTAATATGCACACAGTAAAAGTGATTTTTATTTTTATTATTTTTTTATTATTAGTTTCAGGTGTACAAAACAATGCAATAGTTATCCTTTTCACCCCTCACAAAATGACAACCCTCCTCCCCCGATATCATACTTATCTATTACAATTCCATTGACTCCATTCCCACACTATACTCCACATAAAAGTGATTTTTAAACCATTAAAACAAACATGAAATCCTTACGATGTTAGGTGAAAAGTAGAATATATACCAGGGTGCCAAAAAATGTACACACATTTCAATTTTCTTTTCTTAAAATGTGTATACATTTTAAGAAAAGGAAATGAAAAAGCTGTATTTTTCTTTGACTGTCCTGCCTCTCGCATGGTGACGCTATGCATTCATTTGATTAACGCCATCTTTTGAGCAAACGTCATATTACACATTGCCACCATAATTCAATTGAACTTCGAAAAGTAATACATAGATAACATCTCTTAAAATGTGTATATATTTTTTTGGCACCTCGTGTGTGTGTGTGTATCTGATACATATATATCTGAATATATATACCTGATTACGACTATTTAAAATTTTTTAAATTACCTATTAACAGAAACAAAAAACCCAAAAGAAATACAGTATAGCAAAATATTTACAAAAGCTGTTTTAAGATAAAATGACTTATTTCTTTTGTTCTCAGTATTTAAATCAGTATTTACTCAAAAATAACTTTTTAAATGCTCAAGTTTGATGTAATAAATGTTTTATTTTGTTTACTTTAGTTAGACCATTACAGTAAACTGGAAAATATTATAATATTGTTTCTTGTCAAAAAGATCAATGTTCTTAAACACTACTGATGTAGCACTAAAGTAAAAACTAAACAATTATTAAAATATTCTTATGGGTACTGATATTGTTTTGCTGTTGAGACAGGAAATGAACAAATGATTTTAATTTTTAATGTTTCAAATATAAATTTATACGTTCAAACTACAAATCAATTAGCTCAGACACTAATTTTTCCGTGTCCAAATCTTATCACATACTTTTCTGTAAAAAGGAAGACTTTTCAAAGATTATAAATATAATAAACATTCTAAGGTATTCTCTCTGCATCCTCTTTTTATATGTATTTCATAAAGTCAATGAGTTCTATTGTTGTCATTGTTATACAGAGATTCTTGTGGTGATGCTATCTGCCATGACAGCATCTACAGTTGCTAGGGCACTGGTTCTAGTAAGATTCTGCTTAGGCCCTGTGATAGAATGCAGAGTGTGAGGGCTTTCCTGGGGTCAGATCTCAGTTTCTTTTTACCCTATCTGCGTGACTTTGGACAAGTTAGTTAACCACCCTGAACCCAAGTTTCCTCAACAGAAAAATGGAGCATTAAAGTGTGAGGAGTCTAAATCACAGCACATAAAATACCTGACGCACAGTGTGCACTGACAGCAGCTGTTATCAGTAAAATAACAAAATGGTCGTCCACTGGCCATTCCAAGAACTAGAACTGCATGTATGAGCTCATCAAAGACCTGATGGGTTTGATTCAGCTCTACCTGTTTCTGTCCAGCTCTAGGTTTAAAAAACGTTATTTTTTAACTGTTATCAACTTAAAAAAAATTTTTTTTAACCTAAAATAATTGTTTTAAAACAAGGTAATATATTCCTACGACACAAAATTTAAGATGTACAAAGATGTATATAGAAAAAAGCAAATGTATTAAAAAGTAAATATAAAAGTAAAAGGTGTAAAATATTTTTTAAAAAGTAAAAGGTGTATAATCAATGAGTCAATGCTTGCTTCTCATTAATTAAAAAAACATAATCTTATTGCTTTATATTTATCCTATTATCTCTTGTTCTTAATAGTTAAAAATTGATCCTCCTTAAATACAGTACATAGGTGAATAAGTTCATCAGTCATCTCACAAATGCATACTATACTCAAATAAAAACACAGGGTCAGCCGACTAAGTCTTTAGAAAGTTATCTCTAATAAATGTCCTCTTAATTCACTTATACACAACTTTTTTCATAATAAAATCAAAACAAAATAGGTAGAATTACACGCTGTTTTATTTTATACACTCCAGAAATATAGCACATTAGTTCATTACTGTAGCTCTAGTGTCTAGCACAGGGGTTGGCAAACTTTTGAGACGGAACGTACCCAGAGCCGCATGTGGCTCGCAAACCACAGTTTGCCGACCCCTGTTCTAGTATGATGCCTGGTGTATAACAGGTACACAGTGAATAACTGTATAACCAACAAGTGACACTGTGAAATGTGAGAAATCAAAAGTGACAAAAATCCTTGTTTTTAAAAAAATATCTAATGTGAATTAGATTAAACCACCAGTAATTATAAACTAGGGGTAGTATTTGTCACTTTCATTCTAATTTCACTTTCCCTTCTATCATCCCATTTGCCAGGGAAAACTGAGCTGCTTAAAGGCAGAATTGGAACAACCCTTCTCATGTTACGGCATTTGAAAAGTGTTACTACTTTGAGTAATAAAACAATACAAGATTCCAAAATAGCTAGGTTCTTAATACAGAGATTATGTTTTTTCATGCTTACCGATAACTTGACTTTGTCAGCATCAACTCTGTCATAAAGTGGAGAGATGTACACAATCAGCATAAGGAGACTCAGAAGAAAGGCGCTGCAGCTTACAAATTCAAAGAAGTAAAGTCCTCCACACAAAGTGCACTGGGATACAACTTCTTCACAGATAAAGGCCAGCAGAGACAGCACCTACAACAGAAACAAAACATTTTACAGTACTCAGAAAACACCACCTGTTCACTCAAATATTTATCAAGCGGAGACTATGGCAAACAAGATTACTCAACGGCTAGTGTACACAGAACTTACAGCCTGGTTGCCTAGAAGGAATATAGGTACAGAAATAATTAACCACCATGTTCTACAGAATAGGGGAAATACAGGGTGTTGTTATTAAAGGAACACAGAAGAAACTTTCAACTCGGGGGTCAGGAAAGGCTTCCTAAAGGAAAGCTGAGACCCAAAGGACAGAAGAGTCAGTTTGGGGGTTACACTCAGTGAAAGATGTTCTAGGCAGAGAAGCAGTGCATAGAAAGACCTAGTGGTGAGAGCATGGCACCCTAATACCCCAGCGCACACACAGACATCCAAACCCACAGCTGAACTGTGAAAGCAAGTTGAGTCACTTGTGCCTAAAGTGTCCAGTGTGAGGGCGGGGATGACAGCACAAAAATGATTAAATGAGACTGGAGAAGTAAGCAGAGGCCGAATCTAACTGTCCTCTTTAACTGGTTTAAGGAACCTGGGTTTTAAGGGTTTTAAAGCAAAGGGTGACATGATCAGGTTTATGCTTTTGGTAACTGTCACTAGCTATAATATGGAGAAGGGACGGAGGAAGGGCAAAACTTGGGACAGACATCCAGCTGGGAAGCTGATGTTGGAAATCAGGGAAGAGTGTGCCCCGGGTAATGTAACAGTGATGGAGAAGGGCGGCTAATCACGGAAAGATGAAGTAGAAGTCCATGTCAGATAGGATGACTACGAATAAAGTAGGAAGCAGGATAATACACGTGCACTTAAATATTTTCACTTAATACAGAAAGGCACGTTGATTTACCAGTCATTTGAAGTGGGTCTTTTCTTTGATTGGAATCCCACATCATGTTTTCTGCATTAACCGCTTTCATCATGTACGGCTACCACTTCCAGACTGATGTTATTTGAAGTGGAGCAAGATCTTGGACACAAAGGACAGAACCCTTCTAGAGCTGCACTAATTTTACTAGCCTCTCACAGTTGCCTCGCTCTTACTTACAGAATATACATATATGTATATGTATATATATACATATATATATATATAAAATTTATTTTTTTTTAAGATTTTTATTGGGGAATTGGGGAAGGGAACAGTGTTGGGGAGTTGGGGAAAGAGAACATTGTCTTTTTCCAGGACTCATCAGCTCCAGGTCAAGCTGTCCTTCAATCTTAGTTGTGGAGGGCGCAACCTCAGCTCCAAGTCCAGTTGCCGCTTTCAATCTAGTTGTGGGGGGGCGCAGCCCACCATCCCATGCGGGAGTCAAAATGGCAACCTTGTTGTTAAGAGCATGCACTCTCACCAGCTGGGCCATCCGGCCGCCTGTTGGCAGCTCAGCTCGGGCGCAGCTCACTGGCCCATGTGGGAATCAAACCAGCGACCTGTTGCTCAGAGCTCGTGCTCTTAACCAACTGCGCCACACGGCCGGCCCCAGAACATATTTTAGTAGTTTATTTTTCGATCTTTCCAAAGCATTCAATTTAGTTTTCATAGAAACAATTCCTTTTCAGACCCAATTTTAGTCTGTGTAATATTTAATTGTTTCACCGTAAAAAGTATAATTAATATAAACCAGTATGGGATTAACACAAGTCAACAGATGGCAGAAGGAAGCGTGATGAGCGCTTCCAGAGGGGCCTGCTTGGCCATGGCCGTCTGCGCTCGACTGGCGTGGATCAGAATGCTTGTTGGCACTGAATGGAGAATGGTTAACTCTGGTTGATTCAGCAGCTCAGTTAAATGCAAGTGGGTTTTAACAGCGCTCCCACTGTTGTGTATGCAGTATTAACATACTGGTGCTTCACTGCAGAAAGAAGAGGTTTTTTTTGTGAGGTTTTTTTTTTTTCTTTTTAAGGGGCAAGGGTGTCAGGGAGAGACTAAATTCAGTTTTACATATGCTAGGTATGAGGGATCTGGAGTTAGGTGGAGAGGCCTATGAGGTAAACGGGTATATAGGTCAGGAGCTCAGGGGAGAGGTCTGAGGTGCAGATAAAGGTGTGGCAGTGAGCCAGCAAGATCACTCAGAAGGAGGAAGGCTGGCATTGTGCAGAACTCTGAGGAACTCCAAGATGTAAGGGATATGCAGAGGAGGAGACACCAGCAAACGACAATCAAGAACAGCAGTCCAAGGGGAAGTAGACCAAGGAAAAAAGGACTTCCATGAAGAGAAAGTAATCAAGAGTGCTGAATGCTAATTAGGTTCTTAGGGGTCAGGCAAGAGCCATACTGAAACACTTAACATTAGACTGAGCTGCAAGAAGGCTGCTGGTGACATGAGTGAGACGACAGTCAGTGTAGTCTGGCTGGGAAGCTTAGATTGCAGTACTGCATGTTGGGAAGTGAGAGGCAAACAAGGCAGTGGAACAGAGACAGCATAGGTCAGAAGTGTGGTGTCAAAAGAGGGGCCCAATAGGGTAGTAATGGATGAGGTCAACAGGAAGGGGATTTCAAGGCGGGAGAGAACTGCGCGTGTTTGAATGTTTAGGCAGAAACCAGTAAGATGAGTGGGTCTAAAGACAGGAAGAAAAGAGGGAGGATTCAGAGCTCAGGTTTGGGGCTTACTCTTCTCTAGAAGTAGGAGGAAGGAGAGTGAAGAGTTTCACTTGGGTAGTTTGTGTGGGTTTCTGGAAGCAGAGGGAGTTTCCTTCTGAGAGTTAAAACCATCAAAATAACTGATGTCCCAAGTCAAGGCCTACTGAGAAATGCCTTCTCACCCACATCAGGCCAGTAGAAGCAACCAGATACATTAAGGGCAGCAATCTTACTACAAAATCAACAGATACATTTCATAGTACATAATAAAAATTTTATTCTACAAAACATTTTCATACAAAAAGGGTTAGTGGTACAGCCACCCTGGAAAAGAGCTTAGTTTCTTAAAAAACTAAGCCTGTACCTGCTATACAACCCAGCCATTGCATTCCTGCATTATGCATCTGACCAAGAGAAATGAAAACTTGTGTTCGTGCTAGTACATGCATGTTCATAACTATGGAATACTACTTAGCAATAAAAAGGGACAAACCTGATACATGCAACAACCTAAACGAATGTCCAGACAATTATGCAAAGTGAAAAAGATCCAATCTCAGAAGGTTATATACTGCATGTTTCCATTTAGATAGCATCCCTCAAACAAAAATTATAGAGATGAAGAACAAATTAACAGTGCCCATAAGAAGCTACACATGTGATAAAATCGCATATAAGTAAACACACACAAACACGCATGTACACGTGCATGCATAGGACCTCCCTGTACATTCTTTTCCCAGTTTCTGCAAATCTATAATTATTTCAAAAGTTTTTTTTAAAAAAGGTCAAATGTAAATTGGCATCTAAGGCCTTTTGAGCATTTTGAGCCTTGCCTCTGCCCGGGGCCCGCTCTAAACTCTTTGGAGTATACTTTTTCTTTTCTAATAATGGCCCTTGAGCCATTCTCTATCTTTTTTCTACTGCTCAGGCCTGCCCGCTTCTGCTTCTTTGAAATGTATTTTTACTTCTAATAAACTCCTTTTCTGCAACTTTAAAATAAATAAATAAATGAAAATAAATTGGCATCTAAGCCTAAGGGACCCCCCACACACACTGGGCAATACAAAATTCATATATCCCCAGTACTGAAAAGAATCTATACATAAGGACAAAAACGGATCTTACTGCTATGATATCCTATTAGTGAAGCACAAAATGATCCAGTATATACCAAACAACTTCCTTCAGACAGATGCTAGGTGAGGCATTCCCAATCATTAAACCATAGGATATAAAGGGACACACCAAGACAAATCCGAGAAGGTCATTGTGTAAGGGAATTTCCTTAGTCTCCTGTAATTATAATTACAGGATGCGTTTTTACATGACTAGAGTATAATAAAATACTAAATGTCTAATGTTCCATTCGCCTTATTCTTGCCTCTATGTTAAATCTTGTCCTAGTTTTACGAGTTTCTCTATGAGAAGTGTGCAAAATATATCTCAGTTGTATAAAAGTCAATCAACTGTGAAAAGATATCAACTTAAAACTCCAATTGGGGTTTGAGGATAGTCGATCCTGAACCATTCTTGTTAGAATAACTAGATTATCAGGAACACTCATCTGTGTAGGCTATGTGACAGAAAAAAATCTTATCTGTAGTATAAATATAGACTGCTTATCTGTTCTCAGTAAGAAAGGGCCAGGATCCAGCTGAGCCAGAAACAATCATGTCAAGTACGTACAAGTCCTGCTCCAAACTTATCTAACAGCAATCACTTTTAGGAACCTTAAGCCTCAGAGCAGTGTTAAGAGGCAGGTTCTGCATGAGCATCCTGAGAGACTGAAGGGGTACAACACCAAGTTTAGACAGCTACTAGTTCCTACTCCCAGTTAAAGGCAAGACAATACCACTACAAGCTATATTCAGTATGAAACTTTCCCCTGACTCCTCGTCTCTAATGCTATTAAGCTTCCTTTATAAATCTCCCACAGCACTCTACCGTCTTTAGTGCAAAATAAAGTGATCATTTCACAATATATACAAACACTGAATCATTATGTTGTACACCTGAAACTAATATGTTATATGTCAATTATACCTCAATTAAAGAAAAATGAAGTGTATTTGAGTATCATGTATGCAGCCCTATAACACGCATAGGAACATGTAATGACAGCAACAAGATCAACGTACAAGAAACAATAAGAACACAATATATTTTATACCTCAGAGTTGAGCATTGATTATATCTAAGTTCAGGAAATCTCAGGAAAATGTTCAGATCCACCTGGACTAAAAGTAGCTGGAGAAGGATGAGTGGAAAGGCAAGACTCAACCCAGAGCCAAGAGACACACAGGAGCTGGATAGGCAGAGGACATTCCAAGAGGGGGCCAAAAAAAGAACACATTCATGAAGGCAATAATTTGCATGGTAAGCCCAAAAGGGATAATAAGGCAACTGACCTAACTGGATGGGGAGTGATGAGAAAGACGGTTAAGGTGCTGGGTGGGTGTGGTTATGTGATGATCATGCCAGGGTGTATGCACTTCTCCATGAAGACAACAGGGGCTGCCTGGCGGCCTGGTTTAGTGTATGGGTTAGAAGAGGAGCCAAGGCCTGGGTGGGGCCTGAAGGAATGGAAATACCACAGTCAGGGGTAAGGAGGGGAAGAGAGCTGGTCCGTCACAGGAAGGGGAAGACAGGCAAGTAACCGGAAGTTTAACACTTCCATGGAAAAACGCCTTTGAAAAGCAAGTAAACATACTCCAAATTGTGAAACAGTGATGCTGGGGAGCGTGAGAGTGTGAGGGCTGCAGTGTGGCTTATTTTAATCATATTTTTTCGTTGATTTTGTTTGTTTGTTTGTTTTTTGGTAAGCAGACAATTGCAATCATATGTAAGTTTAAAGTAAACAAACCTGTCAGCCTGAAGTCAGGCTAGGCCTCCCTTGCCTTAGGCAAATATTTACTCTCCAAAAAGGTTCAAAGATAAAATTTGCTGACAGGGATCTACCTCAAGGTTAAAAACAGAGCATTTTAATTTAGTACATGTCAATTTTCACATTTAAATATTGAAGAGAGCACCAACACAAGATGAATTGCTTCTAAGGAATTTGTTACTTAGCACTTACAGAATAACATTATTTATAATTTAGTAAGTTTAAATCACTAGTGAATTCTGAATCAAACTGCTTGCTTGAAGAGTCATTATAATCACAGTACTGTGCAGCCATCAGGACATTCAGCTGGTACCATAAACACAATGTCAGCTTGTTGCAGAAACAATATTACATATATTTATTTATTTATTTTTACTTTCTTAAGATTTTATTGGGGAATTGGGGGAGGGGAACAGTGTTGGAGAATTGGGGAAAAGCACCCGTCAAGTTGTTCTTCAATCTTCATTGTGGAGGGTGCCAGTCGCCATCTGGCTTCCCGTTGGCAGCTCGTGGCCTCTAAGCTCAAGGTGCTGTGTTCAATCTTAGTTGCGGGTGGGTGTAGCCACCATCCCATGCGGGAGTTGAACCAACAGCCTTGTTGTTAAGAGCACACGCTCTATCCACTGAGCCATCTGGGCAGCAGCTCAGCTCAAGGTGCCCAGTTCAGTCTTAGTTACGGGTGGACATAGCCCACCATCAAACAGGCAATCTTGTTGTTACACCAGCTGAGCCATCCTGCCACCTGTTGGCAGCTCAACAACAGCTCAGCTCGGGCGCAGCATCACTGGCCCATGTGGGAATCGAACCGGCGGCCCTGTTGCTCAGAGCTCGTGCTCTTAAGCCAACTCTTGACCAACTGAGCCACTCGGCCGACCCTTACACATATTTAGATCATTGCACCAGCTTACTAGCAAGGAATTAGGTTGCTAAACGCATAGGAACAATAATGACAGTGAACATGTAATTCTCCCCTTAAAACAAAAACAAACTCCCTCAAAAGTAACAATAACAGGGCCGGCTGAGTGGCTCGGTTGGTTAAGAGCTCGCTCAAGAGTTTGAGCTCTGAGCAACAGCGGTTCGATGCCAGCCCAAGCTGAGCAGCCGCTAAGCTACCAATAGGTAGCAGNGAAAACGTACCTTCCTCCCACAGCAAAGTCTGAGATGGCGTAGTAGTAGGATTTGAGAACTTTGGGATCATTGAAAACTTCATCTCCGAAAGTGTTTAATCTGTTCAGGGTCACTCTGATGTCTGTGGCAGTCACCCAATCCTGATAGAGAGAAAACAGTGGTGTTACAAATTAGGCATTTAAAAAAAAAGAAAAAAAAAAAAAAAGTAACAATAACAACCCTCACAAAATAAAATACATGGGTGTAAGGACCAATCTAAGGATAGAATAAACTGGTGATAAACCAATTGCATAAATTTAGGACTGCAATGACTCCTTACACTGAATTCCTAGATGAACCTTTATTTTTTCTTCAGCTCTGAAAGGGTAGATAGTAGTTAGAAGGTGCTTATGTTTTGGACAAACCTTTGACAAAATTAAGGTTGTACCTGAATGGTAAGACACAACATACAACTCCAAGAGGCTGCAACTCAGTTACACATATATAACTCGAGATAGTAAACGTTCTTCTGTCTCTAACCTCCCTTTCTGTGTTTGCAAGCTCCCCTCTATCCCTTTGGTGTTCAGTTCTGTACCAGCACACCCCACAGAGCCTCAGAGATTTGTAAAAAACCTTAAGAGTGGAAAGAACCTCAGAAGAAATCCAATTCAACCTCTTAGGACTCTAAGAATTTCCTAGGTCCACAATACCTGGTTTTTTTAGTTTTAGAGTAAGGCTCCTTTCTCTTTTGGGGTCTTTGAGAATCTGATAAGATGTATGGGTCCAGATAATCTACCCAAAGACAGAAATGCACTACATTTTGCATAAAACACTTGCAGGTCCCCTGTTAAAGTACCTTCTCTTCTGATTATGGTTTTTCCCAGTACAGTTGTTTCCTTATTGAAGCTCTGTGATTCGATTTTTTTTAAATAACTCATTTAAAGTAAGACAACCTAAAAGGCAACTTAAAGGCAGAATTTGAGTTAAGTCAAAGAAGACTTTGACTGTTGCCCCAGGCTGCATGACAGTTTTATTTTATTTCATATATAAGTTCCTTGGGACCTTTTGGGTAACTCCTATAATATTACTGTTGTGAAAGTTAAGACATTATTAAAAAAGACAAAGCAGGAACAAAAAGACAACCATCAAAATGAAAGGCAATAATGAAAAATATTTTTAAAAATCTATACTGAAGAAAGCATTCCTATAACATCACAAGTTCCTCATAAACAAATACATAGATCTCAAGAAGAGACATTAGTTTTTATTCTTTCCCTCTTTATCCTTATGGATGATGGAGAACAAGCCTAACAACCCTTGCAAGGCAAATTCATCTACCCCTCTTCTCTGAGTCCAAGTAAAGTCTACCACCAAAATTTCGGGTTGTATTCAGTTCTGAAGATAAGGAACTATATAGTTTATTTAGCTACAAATAAGGTAATGAGACATTTTACTTTAGCTCTGCCACTTCTGATTAGGAAGGAAAGATAAATAGCAACTGAAAATAGGAGATTTAATGGGGAACAGCAGAGAAACTGCTGAAATCTAAGTCACGTGAGAGCTGACATGAGGAAGGGCGGAAGGAACAATAGCAGGAGGGAGTCCCTGATACTTGATAACAGCCTACAGGCTGCCCTGTGTTAACTATGTAACCAAAAGGAGGCTGCAGAGGCAGAGCCAGACCCCCCTGGGTTCCATAGGCTCCACGGTCACTTGCCTCCAAGTGATTTCCCAATTATTCCCAGATGTGATTTTGGTGGCTTAAAAATAGTGCCAGTTTCCTGACTGCTATTTTTCTTTTCATTAAAAGTAGGTCATCTGAGTTCTAAGAATGCAAGCTCTGCTTATCTGTATTCTAAGAAATTAAGCTCTTCCCAAGGAAACCAACTGGCTATTTTTACTTGGGATGGTTTAAAAAAAACACACACACAACAAACCAACCCATCCACATTCTAAGCAGTTTCATTTGTTCTCTTGCAGAAACTGCTGCTCACTGCTGGTTAAAACAGAATATAGGAGCTTCATATGTGTGTAAATTGAATCAAAATTTAAATCTCAAAGATGTTTCGATATTTTCACTAATAGGTTAAGGGACCTTCACTGCCTAAAAAATAAACTGAAACTCAATGAAACTGAAAATACCAGGCCCTCGTCCTGCTGCCTGCACACTAACACAGAAAGCTGTCCTTTCGACGTTGTACTTCCCACACACATGCCCACTCGGAAACAGTTCTTTCCCAATCAGTATAAAACTTTTGGGAGGCAATTTATTGGACACACACATCTCAGTGCTGCGGGAGGTATCGGAAGGCTTTGTCCACCACATTGAACTGTCCCCATGGGCTCGCACCAAGAAAACCAGAACCAGAGAAAGATAAACAAAAAGCATTTCGTAGTCTAAATACAGGCACTTGGGGAGACAAGGCAGGGTAATAGCTGGGAGGAGAGACGAAAGCGGCGACAAGAAGAGTGAATGAACTGAGTCTAGGTGTCTCCCTTAGGTCTGCTCCGACGCATTTCCTGGACCTGCCTAACATGCTTGGTGGCTCCAGGACGCCTTCGGGGACCCAGCCAGGGATGGATCTGGGGATGAGTGGCCGCCCAACGGGAGGGGTGGGAGGCAGAGGGTAACGCCCCCCTCCCCAGGCGGAGAGGGAAAGAACTGGGGGTGTGGGAAGGGCTTCCTGAACAACCAGGTTAAGGAGGGGCGGCTCGGAAGCCTCCCAAGCTGACGGCCCAGGGGCCAGACCCGCCTCCCTGGCCCAGGCTCCCCCGGTCCCGGTGACAGACTCACCAGCTGCAAGAATTTGAGCACTCGCCGGGGCCACTTGAGCCGGCCCAGGAAGCAGTAGGCTGCGAGGCCGCTCCGGGGGCCCCTGGCAGGGCCCGGGTGCTCCTCCGTGGTGGGCCTGTACACGGCTCCGTTCTCCATCGCCCAGGACCCGTGAACACAGCGATCACAGAACTGGGGCGCCGAGCTCACCGACTCCAGAAATCTGCGGGAGGGGCCGTCACTTCCTGGGCCTCCGCCCTGACTGCCGTGACTTCCGGCGACTCCGCCCTGCCCCGCCTCCGCTCTAGCCCCGCCTCTTCCCCTGCCCCGCCCCCCTGTCGCCCGTAGCCCTTTCTCACCGCATCTCGTGCCCTGTCAAGCTCTGGGGAGAGACTCTCCTGCAAAGGAACAAGTACAAATGTCCTGAGGACCAGAGGAGCTTGGATTATTCTGAAACCAAAGGCTGGTGTGGCTTGGGCTAAACAAGGGAGAAGGAAAGGAGATGAAACTGGAGATGCAGGCTGAGGCCAGATAATGTAGGGGCCTTGCAGACAGAGCAAGGGAAGAAATTGGATTTCATTTGAAGTGCAATGGGTTGTCTGGAAGAACTTTCGAAGGATTGCTGCCTTCTGCATCTCTCTTAGGTTTACTTGTCAACATCATTTAGTTGACTGGTCTCTTTCTTGTTCAGCTGCCACAGTCACCTATGTTAATTTGGTGTGAACTTAAGGAAACTCATCAAGGAATGTAATTATATTTTAGCAACTGAAGTTGATTGAGTTACATGTCAGGCACACATATTTTCTCCATAACAATATAACGTAGGTACTATCATTACTTTTATTTCACAGATGAAAAAAATGAGGCCAAGAGGCTGAGGATCATATCCCAGTTCCCACAGCTAGGGGTTCGCAAGTATGACTTAAAATCTTGCTATTAACCACTAAACTAGCAAACCTCAGCCTCTAACCCATCTCTCCATTAGAGACTCAAAACCCATGGGAAAGGGGAGGGGTTACTGCTGCCATCTGCGTCCACGTTTATCTTCTCTCCAAACCTCCCTTTCTTCTTCTTAACAAAACAAAGCTCCCATTCAAATGAATAGAGACAAGTAGATATTACTTTGCAGGGGGTTGTCTACAGCCAGGTCAAACTATCTTTCTTTGATTAATTGTATTCTAAATAAATGTCCTGCCAAGGCCAAGCAGCAACCCATCCTGTCCAATTAAATGAGGCCACTGTGTTTTCACCAGGGCTACAAGGATTCACTGTCCTGTTATTCTTCTAGTCAACATCATCCCAAATTAGCCATTACCGAAGTCTGAAATTTACTTTGAAATTCATCCAAAAAAATAAGATGGGTTGATGAATAGAGAGATGGCTAAAAGAACAGACTTGTGATAAAACAACTGTAGTAATCTGTTTAAGGTATAGTATATGGGTGTCCATTGTATAATTATTTCATTTTTCTGTGTGAGCTTTTCAAAATAAAACTTGAGGGAAAGTTATAAAGAAAAAGGACACTTTGAGACAAGAGAGGAGATGGACAAACTCTCTTAACCCTCTTGATTTGTTTAAGGTACACTTGGGAAATTCTTCTGTTTGAATTTAGAAGAGGATACAAATTTAGCCTGTGATTCACAAACTTCAGGGTGCATAAGAATCATCTAGGAGTTTAACTAAAAAATAAAGATTCTTAGAAATCCAGCCCCAAAGGGTCTGAATTTGGGAATATACTTTTGTAACAAGCTCTCCAGGTGACATTGATGAGAAATTCATCCATATGGAGAAACACTGTTTTATAATGTGATGGGAATGAAAGCCATTAAGTAGGAGACAGCATATGTGCCATAACTTCCTTTGCTCTGATTGATTTGGGGGTCCCCAGAATTTAGACACTAATATTCCTCCCAGTTAAAAATGTGTCGCTTATGTTTTCTTAATAAGTTAAAAGAACAAATATTTTAAGGCTTCATGAACAAACAGCTATATCAGCCCTTTTGATGGATGTGTCCATACAGAAAACTGTCATCTTCATTAAGAATAAACAACACTAAATAGTTCAACCCTGGGAAATGAGAAATCTTGTTTATGAAGAAAAAATACACCAAATAGAAGAAAAGAAGATCCATTTAACTTTTGAAAAATATTCACTTTTGTCCTTTAATATTAAATAGTTAATATTTTTAAATGAGGGAAACAATTATTCACAAAAAGATAGTTTAGGAAAATATACTTTGATTAGATCTCATACATTCAAAAAATAATTTTGGTGCTACTTTTTCCGTTCAGATTTTAATTTTTCAGCTCCTACTCAAAAAAATTTCACTGGCTCTCTTGTCAGTTAGGCAATAATGTGGATACAAAGTTGGATCCTAGAGGCAGTTCTACAATGAGACCATAGAAATGTCTGTAAAGGACCATGTCACAAGATAGAAAGTGGTATGTGCCATAAAAGAGATACAAATTAAATGTTGCGAATTCACAGCAGAGGGAAATGACTTTCGGCTAAAAGGATCAACTCGGAGGAGCTTCAGTCTGGGGGTTAACGAATACTTAGGTTTGGGCATGCGGAAATAAGACAGAGGGTATTATAAACAGAGGGGCAATATGAAGAAAAGCAACGAGAGTGCATATAGGCACAGATTATGGAGAGCAGGGAAGACAAATAGGGGTCAAATTTTGAGGGGCCTGAAAAATCAGGCTAAGGAACTGGGGCTTTCCTTTATTGTTGAACAATGAAGAACCACCAAAGAGCTTTGTAGAGAAGTGAAATGGCTGGAGGTCTTCCTTAGGGATATTTTTCCAGGAGCTTTGGGAAGATTGGATTGATTACAAAAAGCCAGGTAGGGGCTGTTGTAAAAATTCAGGAAAGAGGGGATAGGGGCTTACACTCTGGTGTTAGTCATGGAGATAGAAAGGGGGGCTCCAAGAGAAGCTGTGGGAGGTAAAACCAGTGAAATTTGGAGACTGGTTTGTTTGACGTGAGTAAGGGAGGAATTGGAACAGGTTTAAGGTTTCAAACCCATGTAACCAGGAGATAGAAGGAGAATAATGATAGAGACGGAATATAGGAGGAATTAACTTTCGTCAGTGTCAAAGTGTACATTTCAGTAAGTTAAAAAAGATGAGCATCATACAAGGATACAGTAAGCATGCTTCAAAGATTTATTTGACTTATTAGTAACCAGAAGAATATAAAACTGGTTCAGAGGAGGATATGAGACCATGGTGTGTGTGTGTGTGTGTGTGTGTGTGTGTGTGTGTGTGTCTGTGATAATGAAAGGAAAAAACTCGAAAGGTATGTGATTGCTAGGTTAGATCCCAAACCAGCTACCATTCTACAGGACAATACAATTGTTACTTTTGTGATTAACTCTACCAGAGAGAAATCATTTTCATCTTTATCAGACAAAAATAATTGGCAATTTATCAATCTTCTATAATTGACACCTAACTTATCGACTCTGGGCCCAACTCAATAATAAATAGTAAGTTATTACACCATCAAAGCCCCTTAGGGAGGTTTGGTAGATGGTGCTCTAGTCCAGAGGCTGGCAAACTTTTTCTGTAAAGGGCCAGGGAGGAAATATTTTAGGCTATGAGGGCCATACATTCCCTGTCACCACAACTCAGCTCACTTCTGTTGCTGAAGAGTGAAAGCGGCCATAAATGATGCATACATAAATGCTACAATGCAGCCATGTTCCAACAAAACTTTGTAAAAACAGGCACTGGGCTGAATTTGGCCCGCAGGCCCCAACTGGCCGATCCCTGCTCACCTTCAGTAGTTCTGACCTGGGGACATGGGGAGGGCTTGTGAAACCACAGATTTCTGGGCCTCACCCCTCAAGTTTCTGACTCAGTAGATCCTGAGTAGTGCCTGAGAACCTGCATTTCGAAGAAGTTCCCAAGTGATGCTGGGGCTGCTGGCCCAGGACCGCACTCAGAGGACCACGGCTCTAGTGTGACATACGGCATTATGAAGGCACTCAGTCATCCTTTCACCTTCCTTCCAGGTTTTGGATCACTAGTCTTAACAAAGGGAACATGAAGGACTCAGGTTAGGACCCCCTGGAGGTGCAGTGACAGCGGGCTTCAAGTGGCGTCCCTGGTAAAAATTTCAAATACGGTCTGGAGCATTGGAGGAGGTGAAGTGTGTGGAGATACTCACAGAACTGACGGAACCATACAAATGTGAAAGAGATGAGCTTACAGAAAGAACAGGATTCAGACCAGAACTTTCGAGGTAGTGGGAGGGAAGGTGAAGAGGGGCCAGAGAAATCAAGGCGTGTTTAGAGAGCTGGAGGAGAATGCAGTCATGTGATGGAAGGCAAAGAAAAAGTCTTACGTTTTCCTTGTCAACTTTTCCAAACAGCTCAGAGTGGACAAGGGTGCCAGAGACACAAAGAGGAGTTTGGACCAGAGATTTTCCAACAATGATAGCTTATCAAAGCTCCTCTCCCAGCTAGACTAGAGTTGAGGATAAGCAAATAAAATCGTCAGTCTTCACATTTCATTTATACCAGCAGAGGGCACTCAATGGCAAAGGAATGTTAATAATGCCTTTTGTTCTAGTTTCCACACTTGGTGTGGGGAGTTAATTCCTAGTGGTATTGGGGTGGGGAGACTGTGGGTCACTTAGCCTCTTTGCTCCCATAATCCCTTAGTTGTCCTTTAGTGGAGAACACTGATTACTTGGGTGAGAGATGCCGTGAAGAAAGGTGGAAGCTTCTGGTTGCCTGGGAAACAGAGGGTGGAGCCCAGTTTGGGATCTGGATTCCAAGGAATCCTGTCATCCCCAGGCAGCCCTAAGCACAAAGCCTTGCTTCATGCTGAGTGTCATTAAACATTATAGAAAACAATCTTGGATTTTTTCCCTCATTGTTGAATAATAATTGTTGTTGTTGTTTTTGAAAATGTGAAACATTAGCAAAGTTTCCAGAAGTAAAAACATACAAAGAGGTACACTTAGAGAAATGTCACTGAGTCTCCATCTCATTCCTGCCCAACCTCCCTCAAGCAGGTGAACAGGTTTTGTTTGTTTCTGGTTATCCTTCCTGTGTTCCTTTAGTGGAAAGAGAGATACTATCCTGGAATTAGCTTCCTATCAGTCCATAGAAATCAGTTTCTTATTGTTTCTTCTTTTTTTTTCCAAGTAATTGCATAATACTGCATTGTGCAGCTGTAACCACAGTTTGTTTAACCAATTGCCTATGTACAGGCATTTGGGTTTTCCAATACTTTGCAATTGCTAATAATGCCACAATGAATAATTGTGTGACACTGTTTTTGTGTTGTCAGAGATGTGTCTTCAGGGTCAGTTCCGAGGCATGTGATTAGAATTTGCGTGTGTAGTTCTGTTAAATACTGCAAATTTCTTTTCTTTTTTTTTTTAAGAAATTTTATTGGGGAACAGTGTGTTTTTCCAGGACCCATCAGCTCCAAGTCAAGTAGTTGTTTCAATCTAGTTGT